>NC_057813.1:505609375-505619476 GCF_018294505.1 Triticum aestivum
TACGTATCCCCAAACGATCAGAAGAGAAGCCAAAAACCTAATTTCACCGCCGCAACCTTCTGTATCCACGAGATCCCATCTTGGGGCCTGTTCCGGAGCTCCGCCGGAGGGGGCATCCACCACGGAGGGCTTCTACATCAATACCATAGCCCCTCCAATGAAGTGTGAGTAGTTTACTTCAGACCTTCGGGTCCATAGCTAGTAGCTAGATGGCTTCTTCTCTCTTTTTGGATCTCAATACAATGTTCTCCCCCTCTCCCGCGGAGATCTATTCGATGTAATCTTCTTTTTGCGGTGTGTTTGTTGAGATTAATGAATTGTGGGTTTATGATCCAGCTTATTTATGAATAATATTTGAATCTTCTCTGAATTCTTTTATGTATGATTGAGTTATCTTTGCAAGTCTCTTCGAATTATCCTTTTGGTTTGGCCAACTAGATTGGTAGTTCTTGCAATGGGAGAAGTGCTTAGCTTTGGGTTCAATCTTGCGGTGTCCTTTCCCAGTGACAGAAGGGGCAGCAAGGCACGTATTGTATTGTTGCCATCGAGGATAACAAGATGTTTTCTTATCATATTGCATGAATTTATCCCTCTACATCATGTCATCTTGCTTAAAGTGTTACTCTGTTTTTAACTTAATACTCTAGATGCATGCTGGATAGCGGTCGATGAGTGGAGTAATAGTAGTAGATGCAGAATCGTTTCGATCTACTTGTCTCAGACGTGATGCCTATATACATGATCATACCTAGATATACTCATAACTATGCTCAATTCTGTCAATTGCTCAATAGTAATTTGTTCACCCACCGTAGAATATCTATGCTCTTGAGAGAAGCCACTAGTGAAATCTATGGCCCCCGGGTCTATTCTCATCATATCAATCTCCATTAGTTTATTACTTGCTTTGTTTTTACTTTTCCTTTTACTTTTCACTTTGCATCTATATACCAAAAATACCAAAAATATTATTTATCATCTCTATCAGATCTCACTCTCGTAAGTGACCGTGAATGTATTGACAACCCCTAATCACGTTGGTTGTGAGGAGCTATCGTTTTGTGTAGGTAAGAGGGACTTGTGCATGGTCTCCTACTGGATTGATACCTTGGTTCTCAAAAACCGAGGGAAATAGTTATGCTACTTTGCTGCATCATCCTCTCCTCTTCGGTGAAATCCAACGTAGTGCTCAAGAGGTAGCAATCACCAAGATCACTCAGGAGCTGCAGGAATCGAGAGTCATGCGTGGCAACTGCCACCTGCCCGGCGTAGCTCCCCATCCAAGCGAGGATGGTGGTTTGCATGTCTGCATCGACTACCCAGAGCTTAATCGAGAGTCGCGTCTCAGGAGCGCTTCTGTCTTTCGCGCGAGGGGCGTTGCGAGGGTCCACCTCACAGCTACGTTCGCATGCCCTTTGGCCTACCGAATGTGGATGCTACTCACCAGCGTCTGATGAGGAGCATTCTGGAGGCTCGGGTGGCCAAGCACCGCGCGTTCCTGGAGGAGATGGAGATGGACCTTGCCGAGCTGCCCGGACCTCCAGAGCCTCCCGAGGCTCGGAGTTTCGAAGGCTCATGAGGATTGGCTTCTTCACCATGCACCGTCAGCTACTCCAACTATCGCTCTGCAATGGTATCAGGTGACATCTCTCTAGTTTCATTTCAGCTGGGAGCGCCCTCTGGGCTGCAACATTCCTAGGCCGCGTGGGTCTGTCCCCGCGGCATGTATCCATTTTGCTTATGTCTTTAGCCTACTTTGTTGGGGGCGCCCCTCGGGCTGCATTGTCCCTAAGCCGCCCGGGCCTGACCCAGTGGCGTGTGCCTTTCCTTGCATCTATCTAAGTTGGATTGCCTTTTCATGCTCAACTTGCCTATGATTATTACCTCTCGCTCGTCGCGGCCCCTTTTTCTCCCTCATGCAAATCGCTTGCACGTTAAAAGGGGGGCGCCTGAGCATCGCGACTCAGGATCTCTTACTGGCTCTCCAGCCCTCACCCCTGGCCTTGTCCACGACATCGCGACCTGGCATACTAGCGGCGGCTGAGCCTGCTCGAGGGCCGGGACCTGAGGACGTAGATCATTTGCATCTAACCCCCATACAGGAACACTCAACCGCCCAAGGCTCAAAATCAGGCGCAACCCGCCTTGAGGTAGGGCCTCGTGAGTCCCGCGCTGGCTGAATAGTGCCCAGATAAACCTCGTCTAGCCCTACTGTGCCGGCCACGTGTCAGGGCGGGTGAAAGGATCGAGAAGAGGTGTCTAGAGGGGGGGGGGTGATTAGACACTAGGTGCCCAAAGTAGCAGTTTTTAATTTCTTTAAGTTTAAGTGGAGTTTTGGCACAAGTTTAACCATCACAATACATATCAAGCAAGCATGCAAAGAATATATGAGCAGCGGAAAGTAAAGCATGCAACTTGCAAGAATGTAAAGGGAAGGGTTTGGAGAATTCAAACGTAATTGGAGATATGGATGTTTTTGTCGTGGTTCCAATAGGTGGTGCTATCGTACATCCACGTTGATGGAGACTTCAACCCACGAAGGGTAACGGCTGCGCGAGTCCACGGAGGGCTCCACCCAAGAAGGGTCCACGAAGAAGCAACCTTGTCTATCCCACCATGGTCGTCGCCCACGAAGGACTTGCCTCACTAGTGGTAGATCTTCACGAAGTAGGCGATCTCCTTGCCCTTACAAACTCCTTGGTTCAACTCCACAATCTTGTTGGAGGCTCCCATGTGACACCTAGCCAATCTAGGAGACACCACTCTCCAAGAAGTAACAAATGGTGTGTTGATGATGAACTCCTTGCTCTTGTGCTTCAAATGATAGTCTCCCCAACACTCAACTCTCTCTCACAGGATTTGTATTTGGTGGAAAGAAGATTTGAGTGGAAAGAAACTTGGGTAAGGCTAGAGATCAAGATTCATATGGTAGGAATGGAATATCTTGGTCTCAACACATGAGTAGGTGGTTCTCTCTTCAGAAAATGTGAGTTGGAAGTGTAGGTTCGTTCTGATGGCTCTCTCCATGAACGAAGAGGAGGTGGAGGGGTATATATAGCCTCCACACAAAATCTAACCGTTAAACACAACTTGCCAATCTCGGTGGGACCGAATTGAGAAACTTGGATTGACCGATTCAGCAAATCAAGTGACCGTTAGGATTTTCGGTGGGACCGACATGCAACTTGGTAGGACCGATATGGTTAGGGTTAGGGCATAACGTAATCTCGGTGAGACCGATTACACAAACTCGGTAAGACCGATTTTGGTAATAAGCTAACCAGAGAGTTGGTCAGGCAAACTTGGTAGGACCGATTACACAAACTCGGTGGGACTGATTTTGGTAATAAGTTAACCAGAGAGTTTGCATTGTAATCTCGGTAGTACTGATTGCTCAAACTCGGTGAGACCGATTTTGGTAATGGACATACACAGAGAGATTACAATCTCATCTCGGTGAGACCGAGATCCCTATCGGTGAGACCGATTTGCCTAGGGTTTGTGGCAGTGGCTAAGACATCTGAACTCGATGGCGCCGGATGGAAAGAATCGGTGGGGCCGAGTTAGACTTTTGGTTTAGCACATGTGTGGATGTGAGAAAGTTGTTGAGGGCTTTGGAGCATATCACTAAGCACTTTGAGCAAGTAAGCCATTAAGCAACACCTCATCCCCTCTTGATAGTATTGGCTTTTCCTATAGACTCAATGTGATCTTGGATCACTAAAATAGAAAATGTAGAGTCTTGTGCTTGAAGCTTGAGCCAATCCTTTGTCCTTAGCATCTTGAAGGGGTTCCACATCCTTTAGTCCATGCCACTTCATTATTGAACTTATCTGAAACATACTAGGTAAAAGTGTTAGTCCAACACGAGATATGTTGACATTAATTACCAAAACCACCCAGGGAGCACTTGTGCTTTCAGCGGGGCTGTACACGACCCGGGGGATCCTCCCGGAGGGGAGCCCCCTCCCACGTACTAGTGGAAGCACCATGCTCTGCACTGGCTGACGACACTGCCAAGGAGCGGCTATACCCGTACACATACGGAAGTGCTATGATCCGCGCTGGTGATAAACAACTGAGGGCAGCCCACGGCTGTATCAACCTCAGGGAGCCCAGAGCTCAGTGTCTGGCCTCACTGCAACACCTCCCCTCGGGAGCGCTACGCGAGGGGGCTGGGCACGGGGGCTGCGCCTGGGTCACGCGCAAGCGCACGCCACCCAGCCAGGTCCCTCGAACCTGGTCGTCGTGCGCCCCTCCCCGAGCGGAGCCAAGGTATGAAGACCCGTTTGAGCGTCAAGGGGGACTCCTGAGCATCACGACTCAGGAGCCTAACTAGTCACGTAGCCCCTCACTCCTTAGTTCCAAAAGGCTAACGGCGGTCAAGGTATGCGCGGGACCGGGCCCTGCCGACGTAGAACGGCATATCCTCTCCTACACCCTTCCCTATTTGCTGTTTGCGCATCAAGGGGGACTCCTGACCATCACGATTCAGGAGCCTAACTTGCCACGTAGCGCCTCACTCCTTAGTCCCGTCCTGGTGATCCGGTCGGGGCTAACTGTGGCTGAGGTATGCGCGGGGCCGGGCCCTGCCGACGTAGAACACAAGCAAATAGGAAGGAAACCGCAAAATCTAGCAAATTCAGAAGCAAATATTACACACCATAAATTGTTCTCACAATACCAGACACAAGTTTAAACGCCTCCATGAGGCACGGTGCATGTTACAAGAATCGAAGCAGGAAAGAAGCCGCGAGAAGATCACCCTTGGGCCGCGCCGCCGCTCGTGGTGGAGTCGCGCTTGTCAGCTCCACCCCCTGAGGCCGCGGAGCCAGCAGCGCCTCACTTCGGCACGTTGTTGAAGGCACGGAATTTCGCCAGCAAGTCCTCCACTCGACCCTTCACGACCTCGGCAGCAGCGGCGGAGCACTTGGCGTCCACGGGCTCCAGCAGGTCGTCAAGGTTGGTGTCGAGGTTGCAGAGGTAGACGTGGCTGAGGATCCGCGTCAGCACTGCGGAGGAAAGGACGCAAGCCTCAACTTCGGCCATGGGGCCGATGCCGGTCATGACCTCCTCAAGCGCCTTGACAAGGAAGGGAACCAGCTTGGCAGGGCCTTCCATGGCTCTGGCCAGCGGTTTCTCTAGGCCCTCTTCATAAAGCGTCTTCAGCGCCGTGCGAGCCCTCTCCTCATAATGCGTGAAGGCCGCGCGGTCCTCGGCTAAGACCTTCGCCTTGGCATCCAGCCCAACCCTCTCCGTTTTCAGCGCCTGCTCCAGCGTCTTCAGCCGGCCGCGGTCAGCTGAGAGTTCGGCGTCGCGGTCCTTGACGGCAGCCTCCCGAGCCTTCATCTCCTCCTCCTTCGCCTGGCAGTCGCGAACCTCCTTGGCGAGCTCATCACGCAGCCCTTGCAGCTTGCCCTCCAGCATCTTGCAGTGGCCCTTGATAGTTGAAGCATCCTTTAATGCTGCGTCACGAGTGGCTATGGCCTGGGAGGTGACTTGCTTCTCCTCCTCGGAAGCCGTCACAGCCTGGCTCAGCGCCGATCGGACAGAGGCATCAGAGCGAACCCAACTAGAGACCAACTCCAAGCGCCCGACCACAAGGAGGGGGTCGGTGCCCCGGAGATCCTCTCACACCCGACTCATCTTGTCGGCAGCGCGGTCCAAGGCAACGGAGGAGGCAGAGGAGACGGGAGCCGGCGGAGTAGGAGGAGAAGACGGCAGCGTGATCACAACTTGGGAGGCAGGGACCTCCTGAGCCTTGACAACTTCAGCAATAGTGTCCAGCACAGGCGCCTCCAGAGTCAGCGGGGCCACGGGGGCTGACACCCCGCCGGAGCGTCCCTGCTGGCCTCACAAGGATGATCGGGGAGGGAAAGTGCGGCCTCTGCTGTCTCCCTTCCTCGCGAGTGAAGACGTGGACACGGCCGGTGAGCCTGCCCCAAGCGGGGTCACCGCGTCTCCCTTCAGCCTCTTCGCCATAGGTGGCAGCCTACCCAAATAAGAGATGTCAGGCCTCGACAGCAAAAACCGGAGCAAAGTGAAGTTTGAGTACTTACTGGTCGGCTGTCGCGGGATCCCATGGACTCCGGCCAAGCTTGAAGCCCGAGACCTCGGGAGGCCCAGCAGTAGAGGAAGGCGCACCTGAAGGGCTAGAGCTGGCTTCGGGCGGCACCAGGGCTGGGGTAGACCCTCGGGAGATCAGCCCAGACCTGTCCTTCTTCGGGATCAAGGGCGGGTCCTCCCCCCTTGCCTAGCACCGGCCTCGTCGTCATCCGACATGGAGCGGAGGGCGCTAGACCTGCGGCATGGGGAAGTCTCCCCCATCCCCTTGAGGGTCGCCTCCGAGTCACGCTCCTCCTCCTCCTCTTCATCTTCCTCCTCTCCCCCACCGGAGTCATCAGAGGACAAGTTCACCGTCGCCGTCACCACCTAGCCCTCAGGGGCCCCCGTCGGCACGAAACCGACCCCGTCGAAGGTGGGCACGGTGTCCACCACCCGCTCCCAGTCATCGCGAAGGAACAAGGGGACCGGAGCATCCTCCGGGATTGCCACGTGCTCCCCGACCAGGAAGCGGAGGGCTACGGTCAGATCCTCGTCAGCCAGAGCATCCGAGCTCAAGCGGAGGACAACGTCCGCATCCTCAAGCCTCCACAGTGGGCACGAGTGCGCCTGAAGAGGGGCCAACCGGTGCGACAGAAACTCCCTCAGGAGCGTGGCCCCGGTCAGCTTCGCCACCCTCAGGTTGCCCGGCCTCAGGTCAGTGTTCATCTTATCAAGCACTAGTTTCGCCCACCGGTCGTCGAGCTTCGTGCGAGATCATGCCTCGACGGCCTCGAGCTGCTCTGTGGGCAGCTCCAGCAAGGATTTGTTGCATCTAGCGTCCACCATGACCCACTTGCTCCGGAAGCCGTCGGCCCTCTTCCTGGCCTTCGAGATTGTGTTGGCTTTGGAGTATGCGACAAAGCTCGCGCACGCCAAGATATTGGCGCCAGTGACCCGGAGGGAGAAGAAGTGGCATAGCAAGGACACAGACGGCATCACCCCGACATGCGCCTCATACTAGTAGGCGAAGATCGACAAGAGGAGAACGGAGTTGGGGTGGATATGCAGAGCATGCAACTGATATTGGTGAAGGACAACAAGGAAGAACTCAGAGAAAGGAGGCACCAGACCAGCGATGAAAACGCTCATGAAGAGGGGGTGGAAGGTGCTCTGCTTTGTCCTCCGGCTGGGCGGAGCCGAGCCGGAGCACGGTCTCCCCCATCTCGTTGCTCTGCGCCACCGCCATCTGGCGCGTGAAGGCAAGATTCTTCTCCGTCACGTTTGGAGAATCTAGAGCCGGCGAGTACCAGGCCAATGCAGCCCCGGCCGCGGTCTTGCGGGGCGCCATAGCTCGCCGAAGATAAAGGCTGGGGCAGATATGGAGATTTCGGAAGTAGGAGGGCGAAGAGCAAGAAAGGGGATCTGGAGCAAGGCGGATGAGAGTAATGAAAGCAAGCCTAGCCCCGGGCCAGCCTTTTTGTCAGTCGGGCAGTTGTCGAGGCAGCGTGGGGAAGCGGAGACGCCCACGTCCAATCAACCGCCACGCGGCGCCCAAGGCCACAGGCTGTTGGGGCCCGCGGCGCTCCGCACTTGCCCCTTCTCTTCACTGCTAAGCCAATTCCGAGTGTGCCTTGGGCTCGGGGGCTACTGTCGGTGTTCTGGGAATGGGGGTCCCCAGACTTGCTTGCCTACGGCCTGCGGCGTGGCTCAAGTGGTGGCCCAGTATGGCCCATCTTCATCAGCTCAAACTGAAGACCCTCACAAGGGGCCAAGCCTCGCGGGGTGGACGATGTAAGGCTTCCTTAGGAGTGACCTCACCAGGCAGGCTCGTGAGGAGGCGGAGAGATCAAGGCAAGGGTACCTCGCGAGGTGCTCGTGACACAAGTCGTGACAATCAAGACCAGGCGAGCGCCAGGTGGGCGCCGGCCTGCGCAGTGTCCTTGTTTCCTCTTTGGTGCAAAGGGGGCAAGTAGAGGCGTGGAGTACCGAGGCATCAGGCAAAGGTTACCATTTCGGTGCAACGAGACCAAGACTAGCAGAGCGGTAGGATGGAGGTCACTGTGGAGCCCAAGACGGCGTCATCGCCAGTGCCTTTGGTAGCCGAAGACCAACTTTAGTCAGGATAACTTGTACTAGATGTTCCCCTTCAAAATGGCCGTTGTTGGCGCCCTTCCCGCTCGATATTTGGGAAGAGGACCAGGGCCTCTATATATAGAGATAGCCACCACAGTAGAAGAGATCGAATCCTTCTCAAGCAAACTACCACCACAAGAACACCTCTCGCGAGGCTATTCTACCCCTTGTACTGTTCATCATCAGCCCCTGAGGCAATCCACCACACCACACACTGGAGTAGGGTATTACACCAGAACGGTGGCCCGAACTAGTATAAATCTTGTGTCCCTCGTGTTTTTCATCGTTTAGCTTAGATTCTCGCGGGGCGATCAGACACGGATTGGTAGGAGGAAGATCTTCGCACGCACCCCAGAGTTCGAACCTTAAGGGTCTACCGGAACCCAACATCCAACACAACTGGTAGTGAGGTTAATTTGACCAGCAAGGTAGAATCTTTTTTGTTTGTGTTATGGTGTTATATATATATATATATATATATATATATATATATATATATATATATATATATATATATAGACACACACACTATACGTACGCGTCCGTGAACAACTACACATCACTCAGTGTCGGAACTTTTCGGTTTCCGGGGCACGTGCCACATCAAAATTGTGAAAATGGCTATTTAAACATCACACAACACCTCTTTGTGCCACATGCATGCAGGCGGTGGTTATCCTAGCTATGACACTCACGTGTGACACTTCCATCTGTGGGCCCACGAGGTCATCATCGATGCATGTGCATCACTTTGACCTACATCAGGAGAGGTTAATTAATTTTACCATCGATGATGAATCTTTTGGGTTTGTATTACGGTAGGAGCATATAGTATGCGTTAAAGAGGGGGAAGGGGACCATCATATATGTAGTACGCTTCATGAACCTTGCTCCGTGTGGGTGCATGGTTTACGGTTATTGAGGCATGTGTGGAACATCAAAGCTGTGCATTTTAGGTATTATATTCAACATATGTTTGGCCCACTTGCAAAGTGATGGTGGTTGTCCTCCCGCACCCACTTAAGCGGTTATCAGCTATATTGATGCTTTCCATTTGTGGGCCCGCTTGGTCCATCACTAATTTTTGCCTAACAACGAGAGTGGTTAATTTGACTTAGGAGGGGGTTAATTTTTTGCTTGTAAATACGGTATATATATGAGGACACACGCATGCATGTGTACACATGAATCCCTCCCATCGAGTCGAAGTGGCTAGTACAACGACACGTCATGAACCGATCTTGCTCTGTGTAGGGAGAGTGTACGATTTTTGACGCATGCACCACATCAATGTTGTGAAATGGTATTCAAACATGCATGCACGCATCACCTCCAAACATATGCATGTAATGGTTGTCTTCGAAAGGTACACTCCTCGCTTGGTTATCGGCGACAAGACTATATATTCATGGGCCCACATGGACATCCATGCTCACCTTGACTGACAACAAGATAAGTTACCATGGCGGATTCTTCATTTGGTTCGTGTTATTGTAGTATAGGTCATGGTGAGATTCAGACCTAATTAAAGTTTGAGCACATATACTATGCACGCATGCATGCATGAATCCCCGTCGTCGGCTTGAAGTGTGGTGTAGCATACATATACATCATCAACCTAACCCTCACTCAGTGTGGGGATTTCTAGTTTGAAATCACGGTGCCACATCAAAGTTGTTCCATTGTGTACTAAAAAACACACCTAATCCATACATATGTTTGGGAACACGCATGCAGTGGTTGTCTTCGAGGACTAGCTACTTGTGTGATTATTGGCGAGCTAGCCTATCTGGGTCGCATGGACGACCATCACTTTGACTAGCAACAAGAGAGAGGTTGTACGACCAAGGTGGATTATTCTTGGTCCGTTTTACGATCAATCTTGGTGAGATGCCTCTTTGGCCAACCGACTAAAACTGTGTG
>NC_057813.1:505620277-505740580 GCF_018294505.1 Triticum aestivum
ATATCCGCACAGTACATTGGGCTCCACAAGGCTCCCCCTCTCAAACATATCTGCCCACCTCGAGGGTTTTTCTGTTTCATAACACACGGTTGTTATCTCCGGACCGTGTGTGATGTTTCTTCTTCCCAATCCCACCTGCATCCCTAGAAAATATCTGCCCGCCTCGAGGAGGGTTTTTCTGTTTCATAATACACGGTTGTTATCTCCGGACCGTGTACGATGTTTCTTGTTCCCAATCCCTCCTGCACCTGGAAAATATCTGCCTGCCTCGAGGGTTTTTCTATTTCATAACACACACGGTTGTTATCTCCGGACCGTGTGTGATGCACCATCATCAAAATTTTCATTAGCCCGACATTTCACTCCCGCAGTTGACTCCCTTGTAGTAAAATTTTCAGTACCCGCGTCATTTCCTCAAACATACCCCCTCCCCCTCCACACACAAACACACACACACACACACACCAAAACCTCCCCATGGCACACACACACACACACACACCCCTCCCTCGCTCGAAACCCTAGCAAGCACTACAAAAAAATACACTTCCGTGATGATACGTGTTTGTCACAGTAGGTCGCGTTTTTTGTCATGCATGTACATCCATGACTATTTTATGACAGAATCAAAATAGTCACACCTGTGCTGTCGTAGAAGTGTTCCATGACATTACCAAAATTATCATCACGGAAGTGTCCACTTCCATGACCATAAATCGCGCGTCACAGAAGTGCTTTCATCAAGGGTGACCAACACGTGGCATCCACCTTAACGGAATGCCGTTAAGCTATCATGTCAGGTTTTGGATCCGATAACCTGTTAACAACCCCGACCAATGGGGATTTTCCACATGTAAAATCATCATTGGCTGGAGGAAACACGTGTCGGCTCATCGTTGGGACAGATGTCATCCACTCATTGGACAGAAGGCGCCTATGATACGTTGACACGTGGCACGGCCCAACAGAGGCCCATTCCTGTGAAAAGGCCGTCCCATTTGACTTGGTCAAAAGGTGGTGGGTCGGCCCATGAAAAGCCTGTTAACGGCCTGTTCGCATATAGCCCATTTACAACCTGCTAACCCAAGGCCCATTACGCCCTATCTGAATTGGGAAAATTTTGTTTTTGACACTCTAGATTTTGCCAATTTTCCTTATGCCACTCTAGATTTTGACATTTCGCTTTTGCCACTCTTAGTTTTTCACAATTAGCACAATTGATATTTCTGTGGTAAAAGCAAAATTTTTAGAGTGGCAATTGTGATAATTATCAAAAGCTAAGAGTGGCAAAAATGAAATAAAATTATTTTGATTTTGCCACAAAATGGCAATTGTGATAATTGTCAAAAACAAAGAGTGGCAAAAGTGAAATGCCAAAATCTAGAGTGGCACAAGGAAAATTGGCAAAATCTAGAGTGGCAAAAACAAAAATTTCCCATCCGAATTAGGCCCAGTAGCGTCATCTGGGCCATCCAATATGATTCCATCCCGTTTTCACTTCTGGCCCATGTATGGCCCATGACGACTTTTGGCCTATATGAGGCCCTTTGTAACTCTTGGTCCATTAATGGCCCGTCGTGAAACTGGCCCGTAATGAACAGTGTATCACTTTACACCCATTAACGGCCCGTGGTGAAACTGCCCCGTAATGAACAGTGTATCACTTTATACCCATTAACGGCCTGTTATTCGTTGGGCCGTTTCCAGCCCATGTTATCTTTCGGCCTTCTTAGAGCCCATTTATTCTTGGGCTCATTTCCAGCATTCGTTCACTTACGGCCCGTTACTGTCATTTTTTGCTTGTGGGCCAAATTCAGCCCGTGGTTATAGTAGGCCCATTTGTGGTCCATTAATAGGTTGGGCCGTTTTCATAGCGTCATCAAATTCGGCCTATTAACGATGGCCCATTATGGTCGGCCCATGAACGGACTATGCCAACTCTAGCCCGTTTACGGCCATAATGCGGCCTGTTTGGCCCATGTTTGGCCAATCGATCATACGGCCCGTATAAGGCCCATTGATGATACGACCCGTAGAAGTCCCATTGTTTCTACGACCCGTAGAAGGCCCATTGTTTCTACGACCCATAGAAGGCCCAGTGTTTCTACGGCCCGTAGGAGGCCCAGTGTCACTACAGTAAATATTAGCCATGGTTATTGTGGCCTAGTTTTGAAAAATAGGTTATTGCAGCCACTAGCAAACCACGGAAAAAGAACTGCAATGACTACAAGCAAACAAATAAACAAGACAACAAGGAAATAAATAAGCAAGCAACTAACGCTAGGCTATCACGGTTATTACACATATTACATCCACTGGGCATCAAAGTTCGCCACTAGTGCAAATATAGGGAACAAAGCAGCATATCATATACATTGGTTGTCAAAGTTGGCAACCATCGCAAATAAATGCCGCAGCAAAACAAATTCAGAACTGAAACCACTTCAGAAGATCTCAAGAAACAATATCCTGGGTACCCATAATGCTGGCAAGATGCTTAGCAAGCTTATTAACTTTCTTTTGTTTGGCGCTTAAAATCCTCTAGCGCTTGCTGTTGCACCAGGAAATATGCATATGAATTCTGCAGGGACTTCCTCAGTCCTTCAGCTTCCTGTCGCAGCACATCTGATCAATGTCTTTCAACTTGAAGTTGAGACTCAAGAAGACGAACTGATTCAGGCAGCGAGTTCGAAGAGCTTGTGCCAGCAGTAGTGGCCAGTAACTCGAACACTACATCAAGACAGGACTTTTGGGTTCTCTCACTGTCGTCAAGATAGTTTTTATCAACTTTCTTGGAGACCAACAGGGATGTCTCACTATCTTGAACCTTATATGCATTACTTCCTTTAGCATTGCATAACGCGGTACTGTTCTCCAATATTTTGTCCGCATTCTAAAAGAGAAACAAGCAGACACATCACAGGTTTACCATGTTGTATATGAAACTCATTTTGGTAAATGAGTTCAGTAGTAAAGTGGACAGGATAACAACATGAAACAAACATATATCTATGTACCATGGTCACTTTATGGTCTATATCATTCTTGTTTTTGTTGCCAAATCAAGATAGAGACACAATTCAAATAATATTTGTTCAAGACAAAGCAGAATAGACAGGATATAAGTGTGGGAAACTATAGAGCAATAACAACACTTTTAATGTGCATGACATGAGAACATAACTGTTTATTCAATTGAAACTTAAATCAACATAGAGCAGGTTACAACAGCAAACCGGTTAAAGAAACAGGTTTGAAACATACCTGTTGCATCATTGGAGTTTCAGTTCCATCCTTCAAATTTGAAAATAGTTGGTATGAGTAAATACAGTAATGCAAGAGCAAAGGAGTATGAACCATAGCTACAGAACCTGACCTAAGAACAAATCTTCTTCTCCTTTAAGCATTGAGTTGGGATTCAGAGTGGTGGTCCTCGTGCTTTGGGACTGCAGTTCCCTTACTAACTGCTCGTGTTTGGGTGCTCTATGGTGGAGATGGTGTTGTGTCAGCTGGAACTTGGTTACTATTTGCCGAGGTTGGGGTTAGAAGGGGTGTAGCTAGTTCTCTGTCCAACTAGGTAGGGGTACAATCTGTGAGAGTCTGGGTTATGTGTGGTGGATCTAGTCCTTGGGCAAGTACAACCATGGTTCTATCTGCATCAACTGGTAGCAGTATCTTTTCTGAAGACAGTGTTGTTACTCCCTTAGATACTGCCATCACCCTCTCCAATTCAAATGGCTGATAAACAAGAAAAGTAATTGAAAGTATAGACATTGTATGATAGACAAGTGCAATGGATAGTGGGGAACAAAAGAGGGCATGAAATAATTCATATTTATGTTGTCTAACCAAACAGGATAGCATGACACAATTTCACATATATGATGGCTAACTAACCAGGATAGCATGACACAATTTCAAATTATGATGGCTAACTAAAAAAGATGGAAAGACATAGTTCAAAATATGATGACTATGTAAACAGGATGGCATGATATAACTATATAATGTGTTTATTAAATAGGTTGGCATGCCATAATTCACACACATTCACGGATAGAATGCCATAATTCAAAATATGATGATTGTAAACACTAAACAGGATGAGATGATATAACTATATGATGTCTTTATTAAATGGGTTGCCATGCCATAATTCAGATAGATGATGTGTATGTACTATGTAAACATGATGGCATGATATAATTAAAATATATGATTTAAATAGTAAGCAAGTAAGCAGATGGCAATCCATATATGCTGTAAAAACTAAGCAATGCAAGACAACATGCATGACATGGGTAATATAACCCTGCCAAGTATGAACATAGACCTCAGGGGGAAATAGGACTGGTCATCAGTCTCTGAATCCTCCTTTGAGGAGCCCTCTGTAACCAGCAAGATGTCTACTTCAGCAGGTAGCATTTTCTGCTCTGACTACCTTGTTTTCATTCCAGATACTTCCATCACCGCTTCAAATGGCTGATGCATAGGAAGAGTAGTTGAATATACAAACGTTGTCGACAAATGGAACACGTAATACAAAAAAATGATGGCATGATATAATTCACATACATGATGATTGGCTAAATAGCATGGCATTGCATAATTCACATATATAATGCCTTTGCAACAAGATATCATTGTATAATTCACATATATAATGTCTTTCAACAAGATGGCAATGCATAATTCACATATATGGTAATTAGACACTGAACAGGTGGCATTCACACAAAGCATGTCTAAACTAATCAAATGACATAGCAATGCGAGACACCATACGCACGATATGAGCAACATAACCCTGACAAGTTAGAGCATACACCTCGGGGGGGATAGGACTGGTCATCTGTCCCTGAATCCTCCTCTGAGGAGCTATCCGTAACCAGCGAGATATGCGCTTCGTCAGATAGCATAGTCTGCTCTGAAGACCTTGTTTTCACTCCAGAATTTGCCATCACCATATCAAATGGCTGATGCACATGAAGAGCAGTTGAACGTACTAACATTGTTGACAAATGTAGTATGCAACAAAAAAAGGATGACCTGATATAATTTACATATAAGATGACTGGCTAAGCAGGATGACATTGCAAAATTCACATATATGATGCCTGGCTAAACAAGATGGTGTTGCATAATTCACATAAATGATGAATAAACTAAATAGATGGCATTCGCACAAAGGATGTCTAAACTATGCAGATGACATATTTTATGTATAAAGTGAGCAATGCAAGGCACCATATGCACAATATAACCAACATCAGCATGCCAAGTTAGAGCGAAGACCTCACGGGGTAAATAGGAGTTGTCTTCTCCTTCTGAATCCCCCTCAGAACAGATATCTTCCTCTCGATTACAATCCGAAATGCGTGGAGGGGGGCTGCCTTTGCGCCTACCATGGAGCGACGTCTGCATGAAATTTTATTGCCACGCAAGGCTCGTCTCTTTTGCTCTACATGTTCAGTTCCATTGTTTACAATAACTATCATGCATAGGAATAAAACATAGTGAGATTATGTAAGGAGTGCATGCAGAAATCCAGAGTGATGGTAGCAACCTGTGGATAGACCCAAAACTAATATTAGCAGGCAGATAATGGATTCAGTTAAAAAATACAGATAATGGCTTCTTTACTGTTTGTTTCCCACCGAACATGAAACTCATAGTAGACACCGGAGATTAACCAGATAGCAGATAGGTACTATTGATTGTGGCCCCGATATGTACCCCACAACCATTTAAAAACTCAAGTTTGACCATTAGTTTGGAGCTGACTTAGAGTCTAATCGGTGAACATGACAATAAAGTAGCATGTAATATTAAGTGATGCATAACGGAAGCAGACATGAAAGAGTGCGACCTCTCTTGCGGACCCGTGTAGCCCTCGAGGTCATCTGCTCCGTTGATGATGGTAATGCTGTTTTCATGGCTGCCGGCGGCGGGAAGAAGATCTGAGGCGGAGAAAGGCAATCTGGAGGCCGGATCCCTGTTGTGCTGGATCCTTCTGTCGTTGGAGCAGCTGAGCTAGGGTGGACGACGGCGCAGCAGGAGCGGGACAACCACACAAGGTTTTCTTTGACAACTATCTATAAGAGAAGTAATTCTGTAAGGGCATGTTTGAATTGGAGGATTCCAACAATGCAGGGATAGGAAATAGATAGGAATAGGATAGGAATGCACGTGCAAAACAGAGAATTTAAAAACATAGGATTTCTGCCAATCTGGGTGTTTGATTCACAACAATTGGAAGATCATAGGATACAAAGAAGCATGGTGAGATTAAGTCAAACCACTAGAAAATGTACGGTTATAATGCTATTATGATACTATCTCTTAGTCTTGTGCTTCATGAATAGGAATTTGAAAAGGAGGACAAGTGAAAATTAAAATTCCTACGTTTTTTCTTTCAAGGACACACTAAAGGAACAAATCCTACAGTTTTCCTTTGCTCCATTCCTTTGAACCAAATTCATGAATAGTAGTATCATAGGAAACTTCCCAATTCCTATGTTTTTCATTCACTTTTCCTTTCAAGCACTGGAGATTCTAGTAGGCAGGCTTGAGCAAGGAAAAGCCTACACTAAAAAATATTTTTGTGTTACTTCTATTACTTTGGACCCAGGCCACTGCCCTACTAGCTCAACTCCCAGGGCCATCGACAAATGCACAGCTCAAACGCGCAGAGATAAATAATGATGGCATTCAAGAGAGTCCATCACGGAAAGCTAAGTTGCCTGGTACCTCACTGCTTGTCATATAGTAGGATAAAATAATCGTATTTCCCGTTACTACGTGTGCTTAGTGGACAATATATATAACATGTAGAGTAAAAAAGAGATGCAACAAGTGTACAACCTCTTTGGCGAAGCCATGTCGATCCCAGCATGATTGGGTTGGGCCGTGAGGATGCTCCGGCTGACTTGGCTGTCGGAGGAGGGGAAGAAGATCTTAGGCGTCTGGAGATGGAGCCCGAGGTACTGCTCCGCTGTGATGGAGGGTTTCGTCATTGGAGCAGCTCCAGTGAGTTGTACGACGCCGAGGCTGAAGCAGGACAAGAGAGACAACGTTAACCTGAGTGGAATTCTAATAGCATCTCCAATACATGACATAAAATACATAACCACAAAGTGCTAGATGTGAAATACCTCAGCCGCTCATCTCTGAACTTAACTACCGAAACTGAATTTAACTTTCGAAACCAAACTTAACTGTCGAAACTAAACTTAACTGTCAAAACTGAACTTAACTGTCGAAACTAAATTTTGCTGTCGAAGCTGAATTTTGCTGTTAAAACTGAACGCACTAGCAAGGTGAGGCTACATGTCGGTCGACTGACTTTTTCATCTCTGTTCAGTCGATTTTGCAGCCGTTGGATACGAAATCAAGGGCCTACAGTTCATCTTCACCCTCCACCCCCTTGAGCCGCCAGCCACCACCGGCCAAACAGCAGCCCCTCGCCGCCCGTGGCCAGCGATGCGCCGCCCCGCCCGCCTCGAAAACAATCCCCACCATCGGTCCGCTGCCGGCCCGGCCATCCCTCTAGGCCCCACTGTGCCGAGCTTTTTCTCCGATGATCCCCACGCCACCGCCCCGCCACCACCGGCGACCACCGCCCCCACCTTGAACCCTAAGATAGATAGTGGGGTACCTCTCCGGCGAGCCCCCCTCCCCGATGCGGCTGGTTCTTCCTTCACCTCGGCGAGCCCCCCCCACACCCTGAAAATCGACTAACCCAAAAGTCGATTCAGTCGACTGAAGTGTAGCTAAATCGGAGCAGCATAGCAAGCAAGAGCAAGAGCGAGAGCAGCAGCGTGAGAAAGAGCAATATCAAGAGTAGACCAGGTAGGGGATTGAGAGCAAGAGCGGAGCAGAAGCGCGAGCGAGAGCTAAAGCAGCAGCAGCTCCTACTGATGTGGACGTCGCCGCCGAGGGAGTGATGCCGTGGAGGAAGTGGCCGGCGACACTGCCGTGGATGGAGCCGCGCCGTGTCGGCTCGGGACCGAGCGCCGGCAGCACTGTGAGATCGAATCAAGAAGAAAATGCTGCGATTAGTGTACAACCTCTTTGGCGGCGCCGATTAGGCTGCAACTTCATCCGAGGAAACGGTGATTATGATGCTCTTCCGGTGGTGCAGGTGAAGACGGCAGTGTGGGAATGGAGGTGGTGCGAAAGACAAGGGGAACGTCGGGGCAGCTCCTTGGAGGTGGAGGACGGGGTGGCTGAACTGGTGGCACGACGAGATCGACGACGGATCCTCATATGGTACGGTGGATGAGGGACATCGAGGTGTTGCTGTGGACGAGTTGTCGGGGAAGAGGCTCCGGCTGGGCGGCGGACAGAGCAGGGTGTGGGGCTTTGTCGTGGGTTTTCGTGGCCTCGGTGTACGAATGGGTGGGCGGATGGGATGGCAGTGGGGAACCATGGCTTAGGGACGCGCTTGTCCGACATGTGGGGTAAGTTACGGAAGTACCCCCACCGATTTGAGGCGGTTCTTTCGGTTCAGGGCTACCACGGGCATTTCGCGTGTCCGGATTTCACAGGAGGTGGGAGTTTTCGCGCGCGTTGTAATTTCGGAATAGCAAGGCGCGGGTTGAGATGGAGGGAGTTGTCGGAGCACGACGAGACAAAGATATATCTTAAATATTTCAGGCTAACAAGGCGCAGGTTGAAATTTCCGGACAAGCCTAATGTGTACTGTACCAAATCAATGCCCACTACAAATGTCATTCAAAACTCTGAATTCATGTTATGTTTAATTAAAATATTTCGCTACGTGTATAATGCATGCAACCTACTACTCAAATGAACGTTTTAGTGCATTCCAAACGTATATACTACCGCTTCAATATGAACTAAATTTGGATTCGTTTCTCTATTTGAATAAGATCTACAGTAATGATTGTTGTGAAGTCAAAGCATTTGAATTAATTTGTCTGTTTTAATAAGATCTACAATCATCATTATTGTCAAGTTAAACCATCGTTTGTGTATTATCTTCACAACACACCACATGATTAGTCTCGAGTTACATATGAACTATGTGTACTATATGAACTCAAACTCGATTTTTTGAATCCACTTTATGTTGATTTCAAATCACATTACATTTCCAGATCTAGCTAGATCTTCATAATCTAAACCATGTCTCGGATGTATAATGTGTTTATCACATTATGTATGGTGCCCCGCCCCCTACGCCCACAAGTATTTAGATGTGAGTTGCAAACACCACACATTACCACAAATTCAAATAAAATGTGAGAATGTTCGATATATAGTATTGTTTAGATTGTTCCATATTTAGTTGTAAGCTGCAAACGCCACACATTATCAAAAATTCAAATAAAATGTTAGATTGTTTGATGTATAGTATGGTTTAGATTGTTCGACATTTAGCTGTGAGTTGTAAACGCCATGCATTATCACATTATGGTGTAACATGTGCACAACACGTGTATCACCGCTATATTCATGCATGCATATATTTAACACACTATGATCTCCTATTCAAATATATGAATCCCCTTTCATATCAAATTATGATCTTTGTTAGTCTCTTACACCCACACAATCCTCTAACCTTTGTAGCTACCACTAACTTTCCCTCGTGCATGCACACGCCCTCCTCGCCCTCCCCCTCCCTCGGCATTCTATCCATCGGGCACATTCATTTTTTTCTTTAGGTCGTTCTCCCAGAGTCTCCACAACTCCTTTCCGACACACACCGATCGATAAACCTCTCCAGCGATTCCTGCCTACAACATACACATGCACCCTCAATCTCCTCCTTTATGTGTCCTTGCCTTGTGTCTCTCATACGGTCACACACACGTGTAAACTCTCGCCCCTATTTTCATCGATCTCACAACCGCACACTCCTCCCCCTATCTAGCTAGTAGCTAGGCCTCTCACACCACCTCCTAGCTCCATTCTCTCTGTCTATCCGTCTCGCTGGGCCTTATTTGCCTCTAACAAATGGACGTACACTGACCGATCTCTTGCTATACATATAGCTAGCTAGGTCCGTATAACTCGTTTTACCCACGCGTCGATCAATCTACCTCATTAGTTATGTCTCTCCCTTCCTCCGACAAACAACAATTGATCTATCGATCTAGTTAGGTTTGCTTACCAAACACATGGTTCCCCTTCATCATCCATGGATGCGTCCCGACAGATCTATCACACATAGGCATACACAGAAACACATCCCCACTCTTATTGATAACATTGTAGTTCCACCCTCAGTTTTTCTAGTAGGCCTCTCCCACCATCTTCGAGAAGCAAACTCCATCACCCATCCAACACTCTACCCCTCTCCCTCCCTATCCCTCCCCTCTCTCTCTCTCTCTGTCCCATCATATTTCCCGTCCTTCGGTTATATATGGATGTCGACCGATATCCCTCAAGACATAGCTGGGTCTCTCCTTCTCAACACATATACGAGTCGTTCTACCTCTATAGTTAGGCCTCTGCCTTCCCCTCCCCCCACCCCTCCCCCCCACACCAATACATCAAGCGCTCTAGTCATGTCTCCCTGCCACACACAAACTTGACATGTGCCCTCTGACGTTCCGGTAGGTCAGTCGCCCTATATCTTTGACTTGCACACACACACAATTTCGATGGCTCTCTTCATCGATCTCGCACCCACCCACTTGATCCTCTCTTCGACTCTATCGATATCTATGACCCCTCCCTCTCTTCTTGTGCATTGCCCGACCCTCTATATATGATATGGACAGGCCTCCATTTCACACACATTGCATGTAAAATTTTGTTTGAGATGTCATCAACACATATTCCCACAAATACATTCACGAAATCAACCCCCCACCACCCCACCCCAAAACAAAAAACAATCACAAACGCGGTTTGTATCTCTCTCATACACCAATGTAGGTGGGGGACCTACACGAAGAGAAGAGGTGCATGCACGACGCACATACTCCCGTCTCTTTCCCAACCACACCCACGCGGGTACACGGTGGAGCTCATTTTTGTACGAAAAAGGCAGCCCACGTGGTAATTTGGCACGTGTACTGGTTGTCCACTTGGTGGAGGGAGGATCGTCTACCACAGGTGAACAAACAAATTGCGACTTGACGCGGTATGTTAAAAAAAGAGGCAAACCACATGGGGCCTACCTTAGAGGCAAGGCTCTATGCACTGGAGTACTTTTGATGTGTCCTGTCAACTCGCAGAACGAGGAGAAGCTTTCTTGGTATGCCGTCTCCCCCGCCCACGGGCGCAGTGGCTCGCAGGATGAGGTGATGCTTGCTTAGTATGTCCGCCTTACGCCCGCTCCCTCGCCCATGCGTGCGGTGGCTTGCAGGACGAGGAGAAAAATTTACTACTCCCTCCGTTTACTCCTCGTCCCTACTACCTTCGTTATAGGGATTATATCATATTGTTTGGAATATATTTGTCCTTTAGTAGATTTCAATATGAACTACTAGTACATACTCCAGAAACTGATGTATACACACGTATTTTAGAGTGTAGATTCACTCATTTTGCTCCGTATGTAGCACTCTCCCTCTCCCCTCGACCCTCGCCCACGTGGTGACGTGCATCAATTCATTCGGTCTCATATAGCCAGAATGATATACACTGCACTACCATTATTGCTCGACTTCCTGAAGAGGCGAACATCCAATCGCAAGGTTAATATTTTGGAGATGCCAAGCGCAAGGTTATAGGAGAACGAGTAGTAGGTGCCGCGTCATTTATAAATAAAGATTTTTTTCTTCAGTGGCACGAACGCAATATGATAGGTTCATATGGAGAGAAAAGGAAACCGCTCCACTATATACATAGTCAGGACGGGCCATCCAACACGGTTGCTTGCTAGGGTTGCTCTCTTCACACTCTCTCGCACAAAACGACTGTGGCCACATCTCTAACATCTAGGCGGATCACGTCCGGCAGGGGAAGGGGTGGATGCTTAGTGTAGATGCGGTTGCGGTCGCCGACGGTGAAAACCCACTGTCGGCACGTCCCGATCAGGGGTCCCCGTCGTTCTCTCTCACAAAGCCGGTGAGGTTGCCTTCATCCCTTGCTCACTGCCGCAACATGGGCAGTTTCCGCCTCCCGCCGCCCTCCTCAAGGTTGAGCTACGTCCCTCAGGTACAACTCCCTTTACAGCCGGCTTGCACCACTGCTCCAGCTGCCCACATCACTCCATGTGGATATTTCTCTACTTCTTTGCCCCACACATACCTCTACTGGTTTCTACATACTGTATTTGTGATGATTTTATGTCTCATCAACTAGTCCCAGTAATCTTATTCTAATCACACTTCTTCAATTTCTTTGCCATAGGGATGCTCATCTTAATTTTGGTGAAACTGAACAAAATGATCCGATGGTCAAAAGGTTGCAAACTTCATTTCTTAGGAAGCTCAAACGTTGCCAGCAAATTGAAGCCTGGTTAGGGTTCACAGTTCAAGGGCTAGGGACCGCATGGATCGGTTTTTTCTTTAGCTGCCTCTGTTCCAAAATAACTGTCAACTTTAGTGGTAGTACAACTTTGTACTAAAGTTTGCATAAAGTTGAGACACTTATTTTGGAACGGAGGGAGTACATATTTGCTATGATCTTCAATCATTGAGATGCAATAGCATGCATGTTAGTCTCCTTTGTATTTGATGAAATGTTGCAACGGGCAACCTTGGACGCAGGATACATGTAACAGAAGCTGGAAGCTTCATAGCATTGTACAAATTTATCTCGCTGATAAATTACAGTACGTACTATACTAGTACTTCCTCCATTCCTAAATATAAGTCTTTGTGGAGATTTCACCATGAACCACATGCAGATGTATATAGATGCATTTTAAGTGTAGATTCCTTCATTTTGTTCCATATGTAGTTCACCTAGTGGAATCTCTACAAAGACTTATATACTAGTAATAGCTAGCCCCCACTACTAGGAATTCACTATCCTCTCCTTGAGGCACATCATCAAAATTAATGTAGCTGTTAGATGAAGTAAATCAGTCCATAATAGCCGTCTGATCTAGACGTTGAGAGGCTCCGCACTAAGCCACATGCAAGCATGCAGAAATACCGTGGCATGCATGTGAGTGGGTTTTAAATCACATTCAACATGTCTGCACGCAAGCATGCACCGGTAGCATGCATGTAAGTGAGCTTTTAAGTCCCATTAACATGTCAAAAAGAAAAATATAATCCCATTATGCAGTAGGAGTTGGCTGATCTTTTTTCCTTACGTCGGATGATCTACATGATGATGGGAGTTTTTTTTAGTTTGGCTACCACATTTATCATGCGGTTATAGAGTTTTTTTAGTTCTATGAAATCGATAATTTTACGCAGAGAGATATACGGCTGTTCCGCGACAACGTGCGGGGACTCATCTAGTAGTATTTAGGAACGGAGGGAGTACTATGTAAAGAGTTAGGTGTCGCACGGTGTCCAGAAAATATGGTGATAGTGTGAGGTGGGCCATGTAATCACTGAGCCTGCGTGTTTTCACTGCTCTTGCACTCCTCCACTGTAAGAATGGAGAAAATTGTAATCTAGTAGTACCTCCTTTCACCGAAAGCGTGGGACATCCAGCAGTCCTACCACATCAGTAATAAAGACCAATGAGCCATCAAATCACATAGACCCAGCAGTAAGTTGGATGGCCGAAGCAAGCATCACTCTTGTGCTAGTGAGAGGTCGCGTCCGCTCTGCCCGGGCATGAATGCGGCACCGATTCTTTGAGTGGCGTTGACCGTTTCGGGCGGGAAGTGCGCGCGGGCGATGGAGGGGCTTTGGGTGGGCCAGGCTGGTCAGGAGCGGGCGTGGCAGTTGTCCTCCTGTCCCTACCGGACACGCCCGGAAATGAGAGGATGCACCGACTCTTGCGGCTAAAATCGTACACTACACACCATCTCTCTGTAGGAGTAGGTCGATCTGTCGCTCTCTCTAACACACACATGATTTTAAACACACACACGCACACTCACACGCACACACCTTGTTCCTGCTGCACCTTCTAACGTGACTTATTACACCTAGACGGAGGGAGTAGTAAGTATGGGATACTGTGGCACACTGACTTAGGTTGAATACAAGTGCCCAAAATTGTGTGCATGTTATAATAAGGATTCACTTAAAATAGTACGTGAGCGAATAGAGGGATCAATTGGACAGTGTTCCCGAGCAGTAGCGAGATGTGTGAGGTAAGATACACCGCTGGCGCTTTTATTTTTTCTTATTAATTTGTTTGTTTCACCCTCTGACTGGTGGGACCCAACGTACTACGTGGAGAGAGGTAAGGTGACTAAGGCTACATTATTTCTGCACCACTGTGGATAGTCTTACCACCAAAGCCACATGACACAATTATGATTTAAATCCCAATGACTCCCACACACACACACACACAAAACACACGACATGCTTGTCACACGAATGTCGGAATGTATAAAAGGTTATTTTCCTCTCGTTGAACATAACGGGAGGGTTGTGTAGCTAGTTATCCTGTTCGCTCATCAAACTTGAGGTCTCGGATTCCACTAAAAAAAACTTGAGGTCTCGGGTTCGATAACTACACTTGAGCATAATTTGTGCCAGGAGGATTCTTTGACTGGTCAAAATGGATGGATATGGAGCTATACGATCTCGTAGTGACCATATAATCACCTCATCACGTACTCTATAAGATGCAGCCTCGATGCTTGTAAGATGCAGCCTCGATGCTTGTTTTCTAGGGTTTGCACGCTTCACACTCTCTCTCCAGTATATATATACATGCTGGAGCCTCAACGATTGTGGTTGCTCTCTTCACACTCTCTCACCCTCTCTAGATCTAAACAAGACTTCGTTGGCCTCTCTCTCCCCTCACTGCTGCTCAAAGAGCCAGCAGGATCCGTCCGCCGGGAAGGGAAGGAGGCTTAACGCTGTCGCTGTTGGCGAGGGAGGGAATCCACTACTGGCGCAGCTGTTCACTTTCACGCTGCGGCGGCGCGGGAGGGCCTCCGACCCCTTCTTATTCGCCGCTGTCCCGTCGCCCACCGAACCACGCCCCAAGAACCTTAAGGTATAATTTACTTATTCCACATGCATTGCTCTAGCTGCATGTATACCATGAATCTAGGACGTGGTTCAAAGAGGAAAGGAGTGTGGGAAAGTAGTGGGGAAAGTTGTATCGCATAAATCTAGGACGTGGTTAAAAGAGGAAAGGAAGGGGAGAAAGTACTAGTACAGACTGGCTATCCAGCACCTATGTTGGTTGAAAAGGGAAAACAATGACAAATGCAGTTGGCACATCTATAACAAACTGATCTTTTGTTTTTGGGGACAAGGCTGTAGAGTTTGAGCAAGACTAGATTTGCTGCGCTCACATAGGGAAAGGTGTCTAAAGATAACAAAACTGGGACCAACACAAATATGCTCCTTGGTTGTTTGTTCTTTGTTGCAACAGACTGTGCATGACCACAGTACATCGGTAGATGCACATGGTGCTAGTGCGTCCACTGTCCCATGCAATTCTTTAGCTGTTGTTAATCCAAGGCCCTATTTGGTTAAAAACTCCCTAGTCCCTACCTGCTTGGTTCCAGGGACTAAACATGGACAAGAGGTTATTAAATGACATGCTAAAAGACCATGTTACCCCTAGTAATGAACTAATAGAGACAAGGTGTGATGCGTGGCAGGGGAAATTGTTGGAAAAAGTCCCAAAAAGACTCCCTCGGGTCTTCTTTCTTTAGTCCCAAAAATGCCCACTTTTAGTCCCTAAAAGTCCCTCCTGTTTGGTTTAGATGGGACTGACACGGAGTTTTTTTAGTCCCTACACCAAAATGTGCCTGTAAACAAACACCCTCTAATAATGTCGCTGGAAAATTGATGCAATGCCACAGTTAAAAGAAAATTACATGTTTAACGAATTTTATTGTTAATATAATCTCTATGTTAATATTAATCAATGCCATCATTTGAGAAATGCTACTGTCTTGCTTTCTTTCCCATCTAGATAAGGTAGATGCTTCTTTTTGTTGGCTTCTGTGTCATCCACCGTTATTGACCACTAGTTGTTTCCTTTGCACCTCTGTGTAAACAGGGTTATCTACTTGACCTCGTTGCCATTGTGACCTTTTGTTGCACTGCACAAAACATTTTTGTTTTAAGAGTGTTTTGTGCAGTTCAACCAAAATGTCACACCGACAATGTTGCTTGATTGCTTGATCTTAGTGGAACTGCACAAGAGGAGATCTTACTTCCTATCCGTGTTGGCAAATTTGGTTCAGATCTTCTTCTTATGAGTTGTTTGAATTCCGCATCATGAGAGGTTAGTACTAGCCTTCTTTCACATGATTTTGCAGTGTGCTTTCATATGTTGTGCTACTTTTATGGTAATGTTGCTTGATTTTAGTGAACTGCACAAATGGAGACAAGACTTCCAATCTGTATGTGCACCGTAATACCCCATTGAGGTATGATAAGGATATCTCACAACTGTTGGCCTGTATTTTGCCACTTTCATCAGAAAATTAATGTCATTGTTTAGTGCTACACTTGTGCTCCCTAATTGACATGTCAAATCTTACATTAATGGCGAAGCTTGTCTGTTATTGAACCAAGTGATGAAGGGGAAGAACAAGTGGAAAAACAAAAAATCAACTCCCGGTGCTGTAATGAAGCACTGGAACTGTGATGACACAAGTAATGATATAGTTTTGCATCTTAATTTATTGCTATGGCTAGATGAGCAATTGTTTTGCCACTGATTTGATGACACTCTTAATGTAATACATAATTATCTCTACTTGTGCAAACAGGGATCTTCTTTGAAGATACCATATATTTTAATGGAACTGCACAAGAAGATGTTGGAAACATTAAACTAATCGAGGAGTATATAGTAAGCATGGCCACCACAGTAGATAGCAAAAGATGGTTCCGAAGAAGTGCTTGATCTTTATGCTCTACACAATAAGCCTCCTGACAAAGGTTGGTACTCGCCCACTGATTTCATCCATATGATTGAGCTTTGTCATCTCTATTGGTGTTGTGGTACTGTTTAGATATTGCCATGAGAAAGTGGTATTGTCCTTGAGAAGTGCTTCATCTGTGTTGTTTTAAATATTTCCTTTCCTTTTTTCCGAGAAAATAGGGATGCTAGCATTTAATTGTCCTCTTGTCTTTGCACAAGATGATCTTATTCCTCTGAAGAAGAATATGGAGTATGTGAAGTGACTAGTTTCGATTATGCCAGGATGAAGAAGCCATGTCTATCTTCTCATCAGAAGGAGCAGTTGAAGGATGGTTACATTACTCCCCACAAGACCAAACTAACTTCAGCTAAGAAGGACTGACAAATCTCCATTTTCTTGCTATGATTGAGGGAGTCCTGGATTAGGGGGTATCTGGACAGCCGGACTATATACATCATCCGGACTATTGGAGCGTGAAGATACAGGACTCAAAACTCCGTCCCGTGTCCGGATGGGACTCTCCTTTGCGTGGAAGATAAGCTTGGCGATCCGGATATTGTGTTTCCTTCCTTGTAACCAACTCCATGTAAACCCTAGCCCTCTCCGGTGTCTATATAAACCGGAGAGGTTGGTCCTTAGAAGGCCGATCACAATTACAATCATAATCATCATAGGCTAGCTTCGAGGGTTTAGCCTCTACGATCTCGTGGTAGATCTACTCTTGTACTACTCATATCTTCAATATTAATCAAGCAGGAAGTAGGGTTTTACCTCCATCGAGAGGGCCCGAACCTGGGTAAACATTGTGTCCCTTGCTTCCTGTTACCATCAGCCTAAGACGCACAGATCGGGACCCCCTACCCGAGATCCGCCGGTTTTGACACCGACATTGGTGCTTTCATTGAGAGTTCCTCTGTGTCGCTGCTGCAAGGCTCGATGACTCCTCTCGTTGTCAAGGACAACATCACCTCTTGGGGAGTGCTGGCTGTAGGCCAAACTCTCCGACTTGGCGGCTTCATCATGGTCGCCCCATCGGCTGTCGCGCCAATGATGGCCTCTTGGGTCGTCACGCATAACATTCGCATCAATTTGGAACTCGCCCAATAGATGGATATGATAGAGCTCTCCTCCCTTAATGAGCTCTTGGATTGCATCGCCGCTTTGGGAGTCCCTACGGACTATGACCGGATCGGGCTTAAACCCGACCAAAGGGACATTAAATCCCCGCCGGCCACCCACTAGATAGCGGTAGTGGAGGGACCACATACGGATTACCCCTCTATTTTGAGGACGAATCGTGTCCGAATCACTGAGCTCACTTAGCCGGACTCCCTCTCAAGGGAAGTCATAACCCAGATCCCGGACTTAGGATCGGGTATTCGGTTGGAAAAATCGGGCAGCATCCCGGATCCCGAGCTGTCGAACTCGGAAGTTTCCCTGCCCCTAAGCGCTAGGCCAGATCAGAATCCGGATTCAGCCATGAACACCCACCCGTGCTTAAGCCGTCTCTCCCATGTCAGTCAGGAGTCCCATGAGACAGTACATCGCTACTGGGCCAGATTTCTCCTTGTGTTAAATAAGGTCAAGGACTGTCGTGAGGAGAATGCAGTCTCACTTTTCTGCAAAAAATGTACGGACAAGGGAATCCTTAATGCTATAAGTCACCGTGTCATAGTACACCTTGCTGACTTGGCAACCATAGTATAGAAATACTGTGCGATGGAAAGCGCTTGGAAAACCCAAAAAGAATTTTGGGATAGCCTGACTCTCGTCAAAACCTTTGTTCGAGCTAAACGGGCGAACTCTCGTAAGTCGACCGATCCAATCCCCAAGAAGTCGAAGCCCACCCCAGGGCGTGGAACCGTATTGGAAGAATGGCTCAATGGTCCATGTAAGCTCCACAGTACGCCGTACACAACACCAACCCATAGCCTTAGGGCATGTTGGATACTCCGACAGGTAGCAACAAGTGGCGAGGATCTCCTTGTAAGCCATAAAGCAGAACAACCTCCTGCCAAAGAACACAATACGGTACTAACAGTCTTCGAGACTTTTGCCTCAAACAATAGGCGCAAGCGAGCTCATCAAAGCCCCACTGGAATCTGCCATGTGGCAAAAATAAATCCGTGGAACGACGCTGCCATAACTTTCAATGCCAGTGACGAACCTCAATTCTAGACCGTCCGGGCGCCGGCCGCTCTGGTCCTTAGCCCAATAGTGGACAGCTTTCGGCTCACTAAAGTACTCATGGACGGCGGTAGCGGATTAAACTTGATCTACGAAGAAACACTCAAAAAGATGGAAATTGATAAAAGCCGCATTGAACAAAGCAACACAACCTTCAAAGGAATTATCCCTAGTAGGGAAGCACGGTGTGCGGGAAAAATCACACTCGATGTTGTATTCGGCACCCCGGAGAATTACAGGTCCGAAGAAATCACATTCCAAGTGGCTCCTTTCAGCAGCGGATACCACGCCCTTCTAGGGTGGGACGCGTTTGCGAGCTTTCAAGGTATACCCCATTATAGGTACATGAAGCTTAAAATACCCGGACCCAATGGCATCATCACTCTAGCCAGTGATCCAGACATCGCACTCCGCACCGAAAACAAAACCGCAACACTAGCCTTGGAAGCATTATCCAAAGCCCTAGCAGCCGAAGAATTAACAACACTGCGTGCCACCATGGACAGGGACGACGTGATACTCGACAAGCGACCCAAGTCCACCTCATTTAAACCCGCAGATGAGATAGTCAAATTCCAAGTCCATCCTACGGACCCCACGAAGACAGCTTCCATTGGGACACAATTGAGCCCCGCAATGAACGCCGCACTGCGAGACTTCTTACGCGAGAATTGGGACATTTTCGCCTGGCACCCATCGGACATGCTGGGCATCCCATGCAGAATGGCCGAACACAATCTCAATATACTAAAAGGATAAAAACTTATCAAGCAGACTTTAAGGCAGGTTTCGGAGCCCAAACGGCAAGCCATGGGGGAAGACCTAGCCAAGCTACTCGAGGGCGGATTCATCAGAAATATCAAGCATCCGGATTGGCTGGCAAATCTGGTAATGGTACCAAAGAAGGACAAATCCTGGCGCCTATGTGTCGACTTAAAATACCTCAACAAGGCTTGCCCCAAGGATCCCTTTCCCCTCCCTCGCATTGATCAAATCATCAACACCACAGCAGGACACGACTCGCTGTGTTTCCTCGATGCATACTCTGGATACCATCAAATAAAGATGACAGAGTCCGACCAAGCTGCAATAGCCTTCATAACGCCATATGGTCCTTTCTGCTTCAACACTATGCCTTTCGGTCTTAAGAATGCCGGCACAACCTACCAACGCATGATTCAAACATGCCTGGAAAAGCTAATCGGCAAAACAGTGGAGGCGTATGTGGACGACGTGGTCATAAAAACAAGACACGTCGAAACCCTAACATATGACTTGAGGCTTACGTTCGATAACCTCCGAACATACGACATCAAGCTGAACCCGGAAAAATGCGTTTTTGGTGTCCCCTCTGGAAAACTGTTGGGATTCATCATTTCCAATAGAGGAATTGAAGGTAATCCGGCAAAAATCCGAGCTCTATCGCAGTTGGCTATACCAACAGACCTCAAGCACATCCAAAAACTAGCTGGATGCGTGGCCGCTTTGAGCCGCTTTATCTCCATGTAAGGAGAAAAGACATTACCTCTTTACCGCCTTCTTCGGTGCACCGAACACTTCATGTGGACGGATGCATCCGCGGCCAGACTCGACAAATAAAGACCTTATGGGCCAACAATCCAGTCCTAATAGCACAAAATATCGGCGAACCTATGCTGCTGTACAAAGCTGCAACACATCAAGTTGTAAGCGCAGTGCTCGTCATCGAACCAGAGGTTGACGGATACAAATTCCCACTACAGAAGCCGGTTTATTACGTATCCATGGTCCTCACCTCATGCAAATCCCGATACCCACACTATCAAGAAATAGCATACACAGTCTTCATGGCATCCCAAAAGCTACGACACTACTTTCAAGAGTGTTCGATTACGGTGGCCTCCGAAGTACCACTCAACGATATAATAAATAACCGCGATGCTATTGGCCGGATCACTAAATGGGCCATCGAGCTCCTTCTGTTCGACATAACATACAAGCCATAGCGGGCCATCAAGTCGCAAGTACTAGCTGACTTCGTCGTCGAATGGACGGAAGCCGAACTCCCTAAAGATTAGGCATCGTACTCTAACTGGATCATGCACTTCGACGGTCTTTGGATGGCAGTCTCTATGGGCATTCAACGCCTAGAAGTGCGCGGGGCTTCAAACCTCGCAGTATCACAAATAAACGGAGACTTTGATGCCAAGGACCCAAAAATGGCAGCCTACCGTAATGCTGTCCTCAAAATGTCAGCTCGGTTCGAGGGGCTCCAATTCCACCATGCTGCTCGAGAAAACAATCAAGCGGCGGATATCCTTGCCCGCATCAGCGCTAAACGCGACCCTGTCCCACCTAACATATTCCTGGAAAGGCTTTTCAAGCCATCCGTGGTATGGGAAGGGGAGTCCGGCAATACTAGCACGGATCCGAACACACCCCCAGATTTTGAACTATCAGACATAATCGAAGGCTCTACCACCGAAATAACATCTTCGGCCCACGAAATCATGGCTATAATCGCCCCGTGGACCGAGCCTTTCTTGGCCTACCGAAATAGGTAGGAGCTCCCTGAAGACCAAAATGAAGCACGTTGCATTGTTTGGCGTTCTAAAGCTTACAAAGTCCATGAAGGGGAACTCTATAAGAAAAGCGCGACCGGAGTGCTCCAAAGGTGCATCTTCGAAGAGGAAGGGCGGCAGCTCTTGGCTGAAATCCATGCCGGATTGGGCGGGCACCACGCCGCGGCTCGGGCACTAGTTAGGAAGGCCTTCCGTACAGGCTTCTATTGGCCGACGACCCGATCAGACACACAGGACCTTGTCCAACACTACGTCAGCTGCCAGCTCTTCGCCAACCAGAGTCATATGCCCCCTACCACTTTCCAAACAATCCCCATAACTTGGCCCTTCGCGGTCTGGGGGATGGATATGGTCGAACCTCTTAAAGGGGGAAGACATAAGAAAAATACTTATTGGTCATGGTGGACAAGTTCACCAAATGGATAGAAGCCAAACCAGTCAAAACGGCCGAATCCGGACCAGTAATAGACTTCATATCCGGGGTCGTACACCGATACGGCGTCCCCCACAGCATCATCACTGATAATGGCTCAAATTTCACAGTCGATGAAGTAAAAACTTGGTGCGGAAAAATGGGCATTAAGCTCGACTACGCTTCCGTCTACCATCCTCAAACAAACGGCTAGGTCGAACGGGAAAATGGTCTCATCATGAGCGACATCAAACCCAGACTAGTGCAGTCCTTGACAGAGTCGGACACGCACTGGGTCGAAGAGCTTGACTCCGTACTTTGGGGGCTGTGGACCATGCCGAATCGCACCACCGGATATACACCATTTTTATGGTGTACGGCGCGGAAGCAGTACTACCCTGCGACATAATACAGGATTCGCCACGCGTACGCATGTAAGAAGAGAAGGAAGCTGAGTTAGATCGGCAGGATAACTTGGATGCCCTGGAGGAGGAACGCGATGCCGCAAAAGCCCGCTCCGCATTCTATCAGTAGTAGGCTCGATGGTACCAAAGCAGAGAAGTACGAGCACAAAACTTATAATATTAGGAAACTCGTTCTACGCCTACCGGAGAAGAAAAAGGACAAGCTCAAACCCAAGTGGGAAGGTCACTTTGTCATTGACAAAGTTCTCACTGGAGGAGCGTACCGCTTACGTAATGCATCCGATAACAGACTCGAGCCGAACCCATGGAACGCGGCCAGACTCCGAAGATTCTACGCCAAGCGCCGAACTCGGTGTCTGTCTCCTTAACCCCTCCTTTTTAAATTATGCTCCCTCCCTTTTCTTTCTCGCTCTTTTTTTTCACACAAAGTATTTAATACAGCGCGGACTCCCGCATCACTCCGGCCGCACTATGTGTGTAAGCAATACCTGGGGGCTTCCTATACGGAAGCTAAAAATAATTACTCTAAAGGCTTTTTGCCCATCACATATGCGTTTCCTTTTCCATATGTGCCTTTTCTTCACCATTATATGCACCGATATGACTTAAGATGTGGCCAAGCTGGGTTGCCTGGCTCTTGTGTTTATGCCCTACGTTCCCGTTAATTCGGCTAGGGCATAAGGGGAGCAACTCTGCGATTGTTACTGCCGGTTCAGCCGGATGTGTACCTCAGACTGGGTGAAGCCAAAAGCTAGCGTCCTTAAGAGAATATTCGGTCGGTGAACAAAAGATGTATTCAATTATTATAACGCAAATCCCCAGAAGTTTTGTATCCTGCGCCTTTGTTCGCAGTCCAGACATGTGCATCGTCACATGCGTACCCAGGGAAAGGAACCCTAAACGGAACTATTCTCCCCGGAAGATGTTTCTTACTATCCATGTAATATAACATAACTAGTTGGGTACTTTTCCGTTCAAGCACTGATGACCCCTATGTCTGGTTTCCACGCATACCCCGGTTCTATATAACTGAGCGGGTATTCAGACACACCCCGGACTGTAGGATCCGGGGGCTGAAGCGAAAAGGTCCGCCATGATAAATGATTTTAATCCGGCTAGGGACTACTTATGTCCATTGAATTACACAGTCACTTGGACTGACTATATTCCTCCTCTATACCATCCAACATGCTATCTAGCTTACAATCCTATTGAGAATACTTTGCGGCTAACGCTACCTGGTCATACACCAGACTCACGGGAATTTCTTGCCCATCTGGCCCCGCCGGTCCCACTTCGGCCATATGGTTCGGGTCTAGCTTTGTGTAGCACGTCTTCACCATAGCCGAGGCTTCTCTTGCACCTTGCCGGTAGGCTGACATCTTCCACAATTGGAAGCGCCGCCGTGCTCCTTGAAGCATATCCACAAGCTCACCCATGCCATTCGGCAGGAAGCTTGATGGCCACAAGGCCTGAGCAACGCCCTGCATCACCTGCCGAGCTCACTCGTGCAGTTGTGAGAGGTCTTGCAGTAAATCGCCTGCAAATGCGGGCATCTCCTCCTCAGGGTGACCCATTAACATTCCTACAAGCAAAACTATTTCAATGTACTTCCTCGCCGAACTATGCTACAATTCTTCTAGGCACTTACCATAAATGCCGCGTCGAAGCCTTTTGTTCTCCTTCACGGAGTCCGCCAGCTGCGCGTGGACGTCTTTCAATTCCACGTCTAGCCGAACATTGGCATCTTGAAGATTATTCTTCTCCTACTTGCATAAGAATGCGCTCGCCAGCCTTTAGCTGCCTTTGGAGATGCGACTCATCATCCCTTCCGCCCTCCAGATTCACCCCGGGGTTACCTGCAGAATTTTCTGTTAGACTTGTCATACTAGCCACTTACTAACTGGTGCATCTTCGTACAATCGAGACAAATGTTACCAGATGAGGCCTTCTGGGATTCCTCTAACTTGGCAACCGTGGCCCTCAGCTAGGCCTTGCACTCCTCTAGCTCCCGAGACAATTGCTCATTCATATATACAAGGACCTGTGCATAAATTAATCCTTCAAATAGTTGTTCCAACCGTTTCAAGTCTCAGGTGCTACTGCTGTACATGCTTATCAAACTTTCTTACCCGTATGTCTTTGCTATACTGGTCTGTCGCTCAGGCAAGCCCACCTTGAGCAGCTCGGATGTATGCGTCTCCCGAATTAAAAGCATTAAATGCCTCTTCAGAAAAGATGTTGTTGCAAAGTACGGCCCGTCACGCCGGTGATTCATGGCGCCCTCTACTTCGGAATTCGTGGCAGAGAGCATATCTACGTCCTTTGTCGGAGAACTATGCGGCATCGGCCCCACGTCTGCCTCCTCTCTTGAAGCCGGTTCTGGAATCTGGCTGGTGGAGGCGTGATTGATAGGATCCCCGGATATAGTCCGACTGCTCCTCTTCCTGCCAGGACACGAAGGGCGCTATTATATTTCAAATACAATGATTACAGGACAGGTTTTTGCCTTACCTCTGTAGCAGCGTTTCGACCCTAACCACCTTCCTCTTGGCCTGACCGATCTGGACGCCGGTGGCTGACGGGTCCCTAGGGGCTCGGCCCTGCGCTCCGACCGTCATCTCTGAAAACACGACACTTCAGAGGAAAGGCATGGCATTGCAAAGGAGTCCTCGTCGGAGGATAGGGTTTTCTGCTTGGCTTACATACAACATAGGTAGCAGTCCGGGATAATCGGCAACAATAGACACTGAGGCGCCATCGCAGCTCGCCTGATAAAATATCCCATCGACAAGCTCTATGGTCGTATCCGGATCTTCTTCGAGTCCTGGATCCTGGGCCCTGCCGGGGTTCTCTGGCTGCGAGGAGGGGCTGGAGATTCCTTCTACGGCCCTCCTCAGTACCTGCTCGGAAATGGCAAGGCAGATAATCTTAGCGAAGAATGCCACAAAAAGTGAAGTAGGGAAAGGAATGACGACTTACGCACTTTGGGGGGTTGTACATGGAGAACCCATCCCGCGGTTTAATGAGAAGGAATTCTTCCTCTTCTCCCTTGTATAAATCGGACAATATTCTTGCCAGAGCAGCGGCGGAGTCCGGGCCCTTACGGCCACAGCAGGTGGCATCGTCTTCCCCGTTGAAGTGCCACATGGGCTTGCCCCGATATTGAAGCGGTTGCAGTCCCCGCATTATACATATTGCCATAACCTCGACTATCGTCAGTCCGGACTTGGCCAGTAACTTTTCCTGCTCATCAGGAAGTGTATTTCTCTAGTATCCTCCTCTTGGGGGCCTCGGGGGCGCCAGCTTAGACGAGCCCTCGGCGGGGCGTTACTGAACTTGGGGAGACCTGTTCGGACTGGATCAGGAAGGGGAATGTCATCAATGTAAAACCACTCCGAAGGTCAGTTCTCTAGTGCCCTTTTGGGAGTGCCGGATAGGTCTCTGGTCTCGGCAATGCGCCATACTTCGGCCCCACCCACTTGACATAAGGATTCTCCCTGGTTGCGGGGGACAAGGCAGAACAACTTCTTCCATAACCTAAAGTGAGCCTCGCAGCCTAGAAATAGCTCACAAAGGGCGACGTACCCTGCTATATGTAGTACGGAGGCAGGCGTGAAGTTGTGCAACTGGAGGCCGTAGAACTACAGGAGCCCACGAAGGAACGGGTGGATAGGAAACCCGACGCCCCTTAGCAGATGCGGGATGAGGCATATACGCTCCTCTAGAGATGGATTAGGAGATCCCTCCGCTTGTTCCCCACCGTTATAGGTGGCTATTCCAGCTCGGACGGGGACCATGAACGCCGGTGGGAGAAACCCTTGGGTTTGTAACTCTATCAAACGGCTATGAGGAACTGAACACTCTTCCCAATCCCCCGGCTTGGAGCGAGGAGAGCGAGCAGAAGAGCTGTGACGACCAGCCATGTTGGAATGGTTCTTTCCGGAGCGCTCTGTTGGATGCTTGCTCAAAGGGGAAGAGTGAGGTCTGGATCTGAGAATCCCCGTCTCTTCAAATAGATGGTTGGCCCAAAGGATCGGGGGTGGCAAGTGCAAAATTGCCTCGGCTCCTCGCATTCGCTCGACACATGGAAATGGTCATTATTGAGGCACTGAAGCCGAGGAGTGCAACATTGATGAGAAGCCGGATACTATTCGTCGTAACAGGAACTTTGAGGATTCGGAGATGGAACCCGCCTTGCAATGCCGAAAACAAGACTGCGCGCCGGACTCATCATCATTGAAGCCAGGTTCAGGGGCTACTGAGGGAGTCCTAGATTAGGGGGTATCCGGACAGCCGGACTATATACATCATCCGGACTATTGGAGCGTGAAGATAAAAGACTCAAGATTCCGTCCCGTGTCCGGATGGGACTCTCCTTTGCGTGGAAGATAAGCTTGGCGATCCGAATATTGTGTTTCCTTCCTTGTAACCGACTCCATGTAAACTCTAGCCCTCTCCGGTGTTTATATAAACCGGAGAGGTTGGTCCTTAGAAGGCCGATCACAATTACAATTATAATCATCATAGGCTAGCTTCTAGGGTTTAGCCTCTATGATCTCGTGGTAGATCTACTCTTGTACTACTCATATCTTCAATATTAATCAAGTAGGAAGTAGGGTTTTACCTCCATCGAGAGGGCCCGAACCTGGGTAAACATTGTCTCCCTTGCTTCCTGTTACCATCAGCCTAAGACACACAGATCGGGACCCCCTACCTGAGATCCGCCGGTTTTGACACCGACAGTGATGCCCGAGTACAATGTTGTTCTAGGTATCTTTCTGGTGAGTTCCATTTTTCAAAAAGTGTGCTCTACATGGACCATGTAGGTGCCTGTTTAAACTGTCAATTCATAGTACAGTTTGCTTTATACTAATCACTTTTTTTGTATTTGTGCAAATAGGGGTGCTCAGCTTGATTTCAATGGGAACTACACAAAATGTTCATGAATACATCGAATCATTCATTTCCACCACAAGAAAGGAGGTGCCGATAAGTTCAAGGCGTTGCAACATATAAGGGTGAAATCATACAAGCTACGCACGAATTTGGTTGATTTTGGTGGAACTGCACAAAAAGAACAGCTGGTTTATTTAGCACGAGGTGCCATGTCAATGTCCGAACTGATGGCAAACCCTGCCCATTCCACAATCGTAGGCATTTGATATTTTGGAAAGGGACAACCTTGTCAAATTTTGCTCATTAATTTTAGCAAGACATGCGTTTGATATTTTTGAATGGGAGGCCCTTTTCTGTTAGAAGGGTCGATCAATTTTTTCTTTATTCTTTAGTTGTGAAGTAAATATTGCCTCTGACATGTGAGTCGCTGAGATGCATAATCATCGATTGTTTTGAATGTTCTCTATAAATTGCCAGCCCTGTGTGTTTGATTGCAAGGTACAGTAATGCTAAAAAGCTGCTCAAACTCTTTGTACTCCTTTTGTTCCTTTTTACTTCACACATTGTGAAAGTGCATACTTTTTTGTATAAGATTGGTCAAAGTAGAGATACTTTGACTGCAGACAAAACTTGTATGCAGACTAGAAAGGACCGGAGGGAGTACATGTGAAACTGTTGCAAACGAGGTGATCACCCTGGGAATAATGCTAGTACGTATTGTTTTGCATGTTCGTCCAATGCCAGTGATACATGAATTCGAACTTATAGAAATAAATTCATTCATACACGGTCGGATTTCATATAAACATGTCGGATTTCATTACATTTCATACATTCTTCAACTAAAAAGGGGTGCGTTGGAGGTATAATTAATTAACCGATGCTACCCACTTGTGTCCCGCTGAGCCGAACAGAAGCTTCAGTGACTTAACTACAGGTGCAGTTGCATAACTGACATGTGGCTTGTTGGGCCCACGTGTCAGTCAGCCAACTGCACCAGCAGTTAAGTAGAAGCAGCGTTCTTCTCCACCACAGCTCTCCGACTCCACGTCGCCGCCAAGAAGCTAACCGGCCGTCAATGGTCAACCCGCCTAGCTTGGCTTCAACCGGAGGGTAGCACTGGTGGCCTTGATTGGACTCGAGCGGCGGTGACATACCGTGTTCTACTCTTCCTCATTTTCTGTGTGACGCAACCTCGTTGGCAGTGAGGCGGGGCGGCGGAGGGACGGATGTGTGGCGCTGGAGTGGCCGCCTCGGCAACCGCGTATCATTAACATGGGCGGCAGATGTATGGATGGACGACACTTGTGTCGTTTGATGGCGGAGCAACCGCCTGCACTGGGAAGCAGGGCAGGCGGCGCTGACTGTTTCAGGCGGAAAGCGCGCGCGGGCGAGGAGATGACTTTACTTGGAGAGGACGACAATGGGGACCCACCAGGGCCATAGCCTCACGTACACAAGTGCCTCCTTATTATATATATATATATATATATATATAATTTATTTTGCTTCCTCCTGGTTTCCTGACATCACGGTCCCACACCATTGTCAACCTATGTACTCCCTCCTTTTCGGTTTATTGGGCTTATCTAAAAAATTTAGTTTTTCCATTTTATAAGGTTCAATTTGGTTGTTTTCCATCACATGTTCAGATTCCGAGGTGCATTAAATCATTGCATGCAAGTATTAAGAGAAAATTGACCAATGCATGTACTTTATGCATGCATGCATTGCAATTAATGCATTGATAAGCATAATTTTTTGAGGATAACAAGAGCATTAATTAGGTGCTTTTGCAAAACTACAAAAAGTATTCCACCACTCACCATCTACCTTGATTGGTGAGATTTCTGAATTGAGCACTATAAACCGGAAAGGAGGGAGTAGTCAATAAACGAGAGAATTGCACAAGAAGCGGCCGACAGCTGGGACCAAGCAGGTCGAGCAGTATTTGTGTTTTTGAGGTGTGAGCATTGCAGAGTTTTTCGATGTTTAGCCCAGATATTTATTTTCTCCTCTGAACAATAACGAAAACATCACTGCAGGTATTAACTGGGTGGGCTGTGGCCCATCTAGCCCAGGCCAGATATCCAACCCAGATATTAATTTTTTCAAGATGAAAATGGCTAGCCCAGCTATACTCTTTTTTAGGAATACCCAGGCAAGGTCAAGTTGTTATTCTCCGCCCCGTTGGGCTGCAAATCTTTCCTAGGAGGGATGCATTAGGCTTAACAAGAAAACGGGCTTTAAGACATAATAAATGGGATGTAATTATAATAACTAGGCAATATCTATAAAAAATGCACCAAACACGTAATTACTTTATAAAATATTATTTTTGGATATTGAAAATTTTAATTTCATTAATTGTTGCAAGCACAATGTTTCGTTGGATTTTTACGTAATATAAATTTATATTGAAAATGTATTTAATCTGACTAGAAATTTCAGGAGAAAAATATTTCGGATCCCATCAAAATGTGGGAAATTTTATTGAATTCTGTTTTGAACGGTTGGTTGAAATGGGTTGTACTTTTAACAAACTGTAAATGGGCTGTAGTAAATTCCATTAGAATTCAAAAATGGGCTGCACATTCTTAGAAATCTCAAATGGGCTATAAGTTCCCTACCACACACTTCTGGCCTTACTAAGTTGATGCGTATGCGAGGCTTTGTCAACTTATAGTCAACACATGGTTCTAGCAGCAGTTGCCATTGGATGTCCATCCAACGGATGCTGTGCTTCTTCTTCAATCTCGGATATTCTAGCTTCACCCGCCCAAAAAATGATTCCTCCCCCTGACATCTAGGGCGCACCGTTTCGGAAGCTGACCTATGGGCCAACTAAGTTGACGTACCAAGGGCTTTGTCAACTTAGTCAATATAAACGATTCTAGCTGCAGTGACCGTACGATGTCCATCCAACGGCCGTCGTGCTTCTTCAACCTCTGGTCTTCTTGCTCCAGCCGCCCAAAGCAGCACCGGTCGTGCCACCTGCTCCTGCCTCCTGTGGCCGGCTGTGCTACCATGGAGGCCTCACCGCCCCCTACTACTCCCACCACTGGCCAGGCCATCCCTCCACTCACCCACACCCCCTGTTATTCTGTGGCGATGGCAGCCTCAGACCGCAGCCAAACCAGTGAACCCTCGTACTCCTCTCCACGTGGGCATCCATTGTCGTGTCTTCCCCGGCTCCGCGTCGTCCCCTTCCTAGGCCTCGTCATCGTCCACCGCCATGGTGCTCTCGGCGCGGCGTAGTCAACGTGGTCAAGCAACGACTTCCATCGGACGTGGACTATACGTGGAGAGGCTGACAGCTGGGTCCATGGCCGCAACAAAGAAGTGCCTCCTTATTACACGGAAAATAATGATTCCTCCACCTGACAGGTGGGACCCACCGGACGGGCCACTATATTTCGCGAAAAAAATGTTTCCCCCCTGACTGCTGGGACCCACCAGCTACATCTTCACACGTAAGGAAGTGCGTTCGAAAAAAATGATTCGCCCCCCTGACTGTTAGGACACACCAGCTACATCTTCGCACGCAAGGAAGTGCCTGACAGTCGGGACCCACCTAGTCGAAGCGTACGTAGCGTTGTCATTCTGGTCGCGAACGTGTATGTACATACTGGTGGATGTAGAGGCGCGCACGTGTCATAGTAGAGGTGCGCACGTGTCATAGTAGAGGCGCGTACATAGTAGAGGCGCGCACATAGCATGTACATGTACGTATAGCGACCAGTGTGTAAGAAAGAAAATACGACCACGTATGTGTACATATGGGGGGGTCTCGAACGCCTACTCACGCATACAGACGGCCAGGGCTCATGTACATGGTTGGGTCCGAATGGAGAAACAACGTCGTCGTCGTGTTCATGGGGAGCCAACCAGCTGGGTCAGAACGTAATGCATCGTCATGTTCATCGGGAGTGCTTGGACGAAACATGCGATGGAAACGAGGCCTGGCGTATCGAAGAACGGAGGAAACGGCCTTGTGTTCGACCGGCCACGTTCGAAACGGGATCCTGTTCATCGGGAGGTGTCTGGCGTACCGCAAAACAGACGAAACGGACCTCCTACGGTCGAAACGGGGGTCCTGTTGATCGGGAGGGGTGTGGCGTACCACAAAACGGACGAAACGGACTTGTGTTGGAGCGCTAGGGTCGAAACGGGGGTCCTGTTCATCGGGAGGGGTGTGGCGTACCGCAAAACAGGACTCCACGGGATACTGTTCATCTCCACCGTCAACCTCCTCCAGCCTCCACGGGCTCTTATTCATCCAACCTCCACCGCGCACTACTCCACCGGCTACTGTTCAACCACCCCTCCACGGGCACCCCTCCACCGTCTACTGTTCATCCAGCCCTCCACGGGGTCGTCCTATTCATCTAGCCCTCCACGGGGTCCTGTTCATCCAGCCCCAACCGGCTCGATCGATCGGGGTCCTGTTCATCCAAAGGCAACACCATCGCTCACTGTTCATCCAACTCCCCCCCCCCCCGCAACGCTCATTGTTCATCTAGAGAGGCAGCATCGATCAGCTTCAGTTAGCAGCAGTAGCGAAGGAATCACTCGATCGGGTTCAGTAACACGTAGCCTGCAGTGCAATCGTTCGGGTTCAGTTAGAGTCCAACGCCTCGCTCGGGTTCAGTTAGAGCCAATGCCTCACACACACACATGTACGAGTATGAGATAAACGCGCATCGCTCAGCCCCCAAACACCCACCGTAACGGGGAACTCTCCGAAATTTTCCTCGCCCTCGCTTCTACCATGGTTTTTTCCGTCATTGACGGCCCAAAGAATGTCATGCAGCTGCGTCTCCGGCCCGCCCAGGATGAAAAGCCCATTTTCTGTCATGATTTTTCTCATAGAAGTAGGAGCCCGCCATATCTATGATGATACCGGGTTTTGTCACAATTATTGTCATAGAAGTGTCATAAGTATGACAGAGAAAAAATTTGTTTGGCCGAAAATGTCACGGATGTGTCTTTTTTTGTAGTGAAGCCCCCCCCCCCCCCGCCGCCACCGCGAGACCTCCATTGTCAACATCTGTCAGTTTGCCCGTGCAGCTTACCCACCGATCTCCATACCAAGGCCGCCCTGAGTTTCCTAGATGATGCCTGTCAAACGCCCCTTTGCCCCCAGATCCCCATCCCCATCCCCACCCCCCCACTCCAGAGCGTCGCAGCCTAAGCCCGGCTATGCTTCCCGTGGAGCTTGAGGAGCTACTGGCCTAAAAGAGGTGTATCGCGGTCTCTTTGCCCGACGTCGCCGAGGAAGCTGACGACCATTACTTGCGGCAGGCAGTCAAGCAGTGGGCTAGAGTATGCGGGCATGTCTCGGCCGCTGGCTACAACATCGAGGTCATCGACAACGACGGCTTCAGGCGGGCTATGTCACAGGTTAAGTGGCCCACCCCCAACCCCTCGGGTTCAATCACCGTCGATCTCATCCATGGCCCCACCGCTGATCTCCTCTGGCTCGCTGTCAACAACTTGCCATCCTACATCGCCATCAAGCCTCTTTTGTCATTTCTGAAGGACACGTTCTGCAACGCTGGCTTGGGATCCACAGCTTCCAAGTCAGACCTTATCGACGGCGACCACGAGGAGGGCACCCTCTCTGGCTCTTCCAAGGGGAAAGAGCCCATCTGCTCTTCCAAGGGGAAAGAGCCCGTCTGCGACATCAGGGAGGGCACCCTATATCCGTGCTCTTCCAAGGGGAAGGAGCCCATCTACGACAACATGGAGCGCATCCAGGATCCGTGCTCTTCCCACGGGTACGAGCTCATCTGTGACAAGTGAGGAAACCCATGGTTTGTTTTGTCGTGCCTCTTCATAGGGGGAAACCCATGATTTGTTTTGGCGAGTCCCTTTTGTAGTGTAGTGAGAATATGTCCAATTTTAATTGCTATATCTGGTTATTTGCAGTATGCCTTGTTTATTTCAGTTGTTCACAATGCGATGCTCTGTATGTGCAATTATTTACTGTGTAGTACATTTCATCAATCCAGTTTTAAACATACCGATAGGAATGCATATATGTGCTTGTTGTTAAGCCTATTATAGCTAGCATATGCCTCTTTTAATGTTTTTTGGTTGTTCTGTTGTTTGTAGTTAGCATATGTCCAGTTTCAAATGCTATCTTTGGTTGTTTGTAGTATGCCTTGTTTATTCCTGTTATTCACAATGGGATGTTCTATATGTGCAAGTATGAACTGTGCAGTTCAATTTCATCAGTACCTGTTTCAACAATACCACTATGGCCCTGTTTGTTTCAGATTTTGGGAGCAGATTCAGCTTTGCCAGTGAAGCCGAATCTGATATCCAAAAAAATAGCTATTTGGAGTCAGCTTTGCTAGTGAAGCTGAATCTAGACTTGGGTCATTTTTAGTGCAATTTCCTGAAGCACCTCAAAGTGTACTTCGGTGGTGAAGCTGATTCGCAGAAACAGCTTCGCCACTGAAGCGAATCCATAGGTGATTAAAATCCAAGAGAAGCTGAAACAAATAGGGCATGAATGACTACATTTGGTTGTTGCATCTTGTAGTTAAACACGCCTTTCCATTTTTATTTAACAATAACCAGTGTACTTAGACAGGCACAATACCAGTTTGAATGACTCTGTTTGCTTGTTGTTAAATGTTAGGCCTATTGCAGTTAACACACCTTTTCACTTGTTTTGCTTTACTAGCGTGCTTAAACCTACACACTAGAGCTCTCTTTTGGAGATTATTTTGTCTGCCATGGATAATTTTGGTTGATGTTTAGCCTGTTGTGCTTAACATGCTTCTCGATGTACCTATGCAGGACAATTTTGGGGACGACTGCTATTTTCCATCGAGGTTAGTTTCATCCCATGGCTTATATATGCTCGCTGTTCAGGATATCGTTAGCTGGTACCATATAGGCTGGGGGCTGATAAGGGACTTATCGGTTAATCAGACTTTTAACTTAATATATTTGCAGCCCATTTATCGTTAGGTTAACTAGGGCCATATGTAAGATATCTAAGGCTACATAGCAACATGCATTGTACTTAATGTCTACACATGCAATCCTAGGCTACATAGCAACAAGGAAGAGTGTTACCTTAATGTTCTGATGATGTCTAGATACACGTAGAAGAGCAGCAACAGCAACAACAGCAACACAACCCTGTTTGGATACTCAACTTACCTTAGAGGTTAGAGTTAGTTTCTAGCTCATGACTAACCCTGAACTAACTCCATCCAAAGAGGTGTTTGGATGACAAGGTTAGATACTTAGATTGACAATAAATGCACTAGGAGAACTAGCTCCAATTAGCACCTTCTCGGTGTCAAAACCGGTGGATCTCGGGTAGGGGGTCCCGAACCGTGCATCTAAAGCTAATGGTAACAGGAGGCGGGGGACATAATGTTTACCCAGGTTCGGGCCCTCTCGATGGAGGTAATACCCTACTTCCTGCTTGATTGATCTTGAGGATATGAGTATTACAAGAGTAGATCTACCACGAGATCATGGAGGCTAAACCCTAGAGGCTAGCCTATGATTATGATTGTTGTCGTCCTACAGACTAAAACCCTCCGGTTTATATAGACACCGGAGGGGGCTAGGGTTACACAGAGTCGGTTACAAAGGAGGAAATCTACATATCTAAATTGCCAAGCTTGCCTTCCACGCAAAGGAGAGTCCCACCCAGACACGGGACGACGTCTTCAATCTTGTATCTTCATAGTCCAATAGTCCGGCGTAAGCATATAGTCCGGCTGTCCGAGGACCCCCTAATCCAGGACTCCCTCTGTAGCCCCTGAACCAGGCTTCAATGCCGATGAGTCCGGCGTGTTGATTATCTTCGGCATTGCAAGGAGGGTTCCTTCTCCGAATACTCCAAAATAGATATTGAACACAAGAATCATGTCCGGCTCTGCAAAATAAATTCCACATACCACCATAGAGAGTACAACATTTCACGAGTCTAATCTGCTGACAACTTTTCCATAGCGTGACATCACATCGTGGCCCGGTCATTATTCGAACCATTTTCTCAACCTGCTACTGCACACCTTGCGAGGCGGTTTTATTGGCACGTCTTGTCAAAGTAGAGATCGTGTCCCCTTATCACGGGATTCTCATCAATACGAGTGCGGGTAACCCAACCGCGCCATTAGCACGTCGCTTGGGGAATAAGTGAGTTTCTAGGTTAAGTGGGCAGGCGCATGATCTGCGGCCTTTATAAGGAGACAAAGACTCCCCTTTTTCACCCATGCCTTCTTCTTCCTCTGCTTATCCATTCTTTCTCGCTCGAGCTCCGTCGCCAAGCATTCGCCTTCTCCGCCCACAAAGGCCCTCCGAAAATGTCCGGATCCGGAGCAGGAGGCAAGTGGATGGCCTCTACTGTCCGGGAGAAGGATATCAAGAAACTTCGGGAGGCCGAATATCTGGCCAAGAAGATAGGCCACCGCCTTCCGACGGCGGGACAAATTGTCCCTACTCCGGAACCCCATGAGAGAGTTGTATTCCTCCCTCATTTTGTCTGCAGGCTGGGCTTTCCCCTCCATCCATTCGTTCGCGCCATCATGTATTACTATGGGATCGATTTTCATGACCTATCCCCCAATTCCTTCCTCAACATCTCGACGTTTATCGTCGCGTGTGAGGCCTTCCTCCGCACCTATCCACACTTTGGATTATGGCTGAAGATTTTCAATGTGAAGCCTAAGGTGGTGAGCGGCGAGCACGCCAAGTGCGATGGAGCCATGGTGAGCAAGATGCCCAACGTCACATGGCCATCAGGTACCTTCAATGTTTCCGTCAAAGGGTGGCAACAACAGTGGTTCTACGTCACTGAGCCACGCGGCAAAAAATGGGCCGCAGCTCCCGCATTCCGATCTGGAGCTCTATTGCGGCTTACGTCCTGGCCCAAGAAGGGCCTGAACTGGTATTCGCCAAACGAGTTGGCATGCTCCAGGTGCGTGTCAAGGGTATGGAAGACAAGAACATCAAAATTGTCAATGTGGTCCAGGTGATGTTAGTTTGCCAGATTCTTCCTTGTCAATACAGGGCCTGCAATTTATGGGAATTCGACCCGACCAAGCACCGGACTCTGCTAAGGCTCTTCGGCTCATCGCACGCAGACATTTGGAAAGTGCTCTTCAAGTCCGGCAAATCGTGGCCAGATTCAGCTGAGGACCGCGGGTATCAACTGTCCCGACCCGCGAGTTCGATAAGTCTTTGTATGTTGGCAAGTTTATATGCTTTATCTGCATAATCCAAGGGAAACGCTCAATGTATTTTCCCACAACTTTTCTAGGTTTGGACGAAGAAATTAGGGCTGATCTACTGCCTGGCCCCGTTGCCAGAAGAACAAGCCGGCCCACTTCTGACAAAGATGCTGGTCCCGGCACCTTACAAGGCACCGAAGAAGAAGAAGACCGAGAAAGAGGCCAAAGAGACCAAGGGCGGCCGTTGTCGCCAAGGAACTTTGTACACAATATCCGAAGACTCCAAGGCCCGCTCTTCCTCCAAAGAGGATGAGGAAGAGGAGGAAAGCCGATCTCCCCCATTGAGGGGAAGAAAGAAAAGGGCGGCCTCCACACCCTTGGAGGCTGAGTCACCTAAAAAAGGAAAGATTCCCCTCCCTGAGGAATCGACCACCGCCACCGACAGCAGCCCGGAGTGGGATCCCAGGGTCCAGCCCCTAGTGAACTCGTGAGTATATAAAACCCGGATACATTTGTGCATCTTGACTCACTATGATGTGACGTTTAATCGTATTGGGTCCAACCCACGCCGAATAATCCTCATCGGAGGATTTATTGGGTTCGGATGCTATGGACAGCGGGACACCCCCGAAGGCCCTCTCCCTAGAGCACATGAACGACACCGAGGCATCATCCCAGTGGGACCTAGGCCAAGGAGGGGGTGAAAAGACTGTCAAGGTAGTGCAAGGGGGTCAAACCTTGGCGGCCGGACACACGGGAGAAAAGGCCCCCATGGACACTGACGGCGGGGGCTATCTTGAATTCAGCACCGAGACAGATATGATTCCGGAGACTGATACGGCTCCGTAATCAGGTAGGAAGCCTCCCTCGACAGGAGGGGGTGTGCCTGTTTCATCAGCATCCTCTGCCAACCAGAGGTGCCGGATACCTTATCAGCAGCGCTGATGAGCGCCTCCATCATTGAAGAACACCGTGCCCTTACGGGTGCGGTGATTGAGAAGATTCAGTCCGCTGAGAGCGGGCTGAATGAATCCTGCATCAGCCTTATAACAGGCTTTGAGGTATGTTGTGAGGTTTCAAAGAATGTTATAGGATAGGTAGTAGCCCCTGATACACTGTTCGGTGTTCGAAAGAAAGAACCGGACAGAGGATCAAATACATGTTCGCAGGAGACTCACCTTGTAGCACCTTTCCCTTTTTTTGAGCAGGTGTCTGGAGCAACTGCCGCCTCCCATACTGCAGAAGTCTCCGGACTGAAGCAGAGTTTGGAGCGGGCCGAAGAAGAACTTGGCCATGTGAAGAAGCAGTTGGAGCATAACCAAGGTATGCAAAAACCTTGTTTGCATTCAACACGAATGAATTAGTTAGTATGATGAAAATTTTCATGATGTGCTCCAGGGGCGACTACCAAAGTCGAGGCTGTCAAGAAGGCAGTGGCCGAAGCTGAGAAGAAGGCGGTCGCAGAGCATGCTCTTCGTGAAAAGCACGAGGTCAGGGTCATTCAAGTTCAGCAAGAGCTTCAAGAAGCCGTGAAGAAATGCGAGACCTTGGAGCAGAGTTTAATAGAGAAAGAATCCGAACTCACCAAGGCTCGTCAAGCCGCACAAGATGCCCGGGGCGAAGCCCAAGGCGCCCTGCAGGAGATTCATGAGACCAGGAAGATCGCGGTGGGTAAGGCTTTTTCTATGCAAAGTGAATTTTTGAAGGGAGAAAATCACATTACTAATTTTGAATTCGGATTTCACCAGGGGTGTTTACAGAGCTACCACGCAGCTTCTCTGATGCCGCGCAATTCTATCAAGCCAAAGAAAGGAGTACTGCGGAGAAGCTCTTCTGGTCGTAGTATCTGGCGCTGGAGTATCCAGTGCCTTTTGCCGATCAACTGAAGCAGCTGATCGAACTGCATAAGGCGGCCGAACTAGCCATGAAGGATTTGATTATCCGGCTATGGCTTACCGAGCCGATTCCCAGCAGCTACTTCGGGCTCGTGAAGCGGCTTGTAAGTGCCTGCCCTCGACTTGAGGTCATCAAGCGGTCGGTCTGTATGGAAGGTGCGCGAATGGCCTTCACCCACGCAAAGGTGCACTGGGGGAAGCTGGATGCCGAAAAGCTAATGACCGAACGACCGCCTGAGGGGAAGGAGCACCGCAAGCCCGCAATGTGCCAAGGACATTATATTCCCGTGAATACATTCACGCTATCTCATGTAGTGTTAAACAAGGTCATAATATAATGCCTGTTATTTGAGAATTTTACCTCCTGTGCGGCCGTTTTATATATTAAATCTGAGAGTTGGCCAGTCGCCGGCTTCTTCCTCCACGTAGGAAGTACAGGGGTGTTCCGGATAAGCCTGAGCACTCTTTACCCCAATTTTGGGTCCTTAAAGGAGGTGTTCAGCGCAACGAACCAGGCAATCGGACTATAAGGCTTTATCACTCTCACTTAGCCATAGGAGTTTGACAAAAGAAAGGTAGGCGTAGCCCTTCGTGTTCGGAAGACCGCACTAGGGGCTCTATGAGCACCTGATCGGAAGAAAATGCCGATCCATCGCACGCTGCATTAATTATCGCATAATGCGGAAGAAATCCTTAAAGATTTTGTAACCTCTCGAACAACTGACCATCCCTCTCCGTATCATGATAGTTAGTTTTCGGCTTTCTCTACTGAGGCACTTGTCCGGAAGAACTAGGACGCAATCGCAGTAGTTCTCCCTTTACTACCCTAGCCGACATAGCGGAACGTAGGGTAGGAAGAACAGGAGCCGGGCAACCCAACTATTGACCCAAGACATGATTCGGAGCCGATGCATATAATGCTATAAGTTTGGGGTGCCGAATGACCGTGAAGGTATTCAGATTTTATTGCCATATTATGTGTACAACGAAGCCCCTGGCATATTGAGGCGTATCGTAGTGTACGGATGCCATTTGACAAAGAATATCAATAAGAAAGAGCAGCAAGTAAGCGTCATATAAAACCACATATTGTAATTGAATAATACATCGATGCGTATGAGTACACATAGTGTGATAAAAAGAAATATGACTTCAGAACCTGCTGTGACCAGGGAAGGGAAGTCGTGTGCGGATCCGGGTAATAATCGGATGGTCATCAAGGGGAATATCTAAGGATTTCCGTACGCGATCAAGTTGTTTCCTTCCTTGGTATGTTCGTCCCCTCGTGGGTCTGGTCGCCCTGTCGCCAGTGATGGCCTACACAAAAGTGGACCTGCAAAGAAAGTGCAAAAAGATGTTTGTGTGCCATGGAGCGGTTAAGCTGCATTAGGTGGCCTAGCCTGGCATTGTCTCCGCCTACCGCCGGAGTGATTAATTGAGCTCTTGACGAGCTGGGCTATCCTGCCGCGTAGTAGTTCGGACTCTTTCGACTGTGTCTGGGAAGCTGGCTGTCGAATGAAGGTTCGATTGAAAAATGTCAGTCTGCACTTCTACTGTTAAGGCGGCGGCGTTCTCTTTAGTACGGGGGGAGTGATTGCCATTAACTGTTATGTCGCCGCGTGGACCGGGCATTTTGAGCTTAAGATAAGCATAATGTGGCACCGCATTGAATTGAGCGAACGTGGTTCTTTCGTGCAGTGCATGATAGCTGCTGTGAAAAGGGACGATGTCAAAGATTAACTCTTCGTTACGGTAGTTATCCGGGTGTCCGAAGACTACTTCTAGAGTGACGGAGCCTGTACAGCAGGCCTCCACCCATGGTATCACACCTTTAAAGGTGGTTTTAGTGGGTCTGATCTTTGAAGGATCGATGCCCATCTTGCGCACTGTATCCTGATAAAGCAGGTTCAGGCTACTGCCTCCGTCCATAAGGACTCGTGTGAGGTGGAATCCGTCAATTATTGGGTCAAGGACTAATGCAGCAGAGTTGCCGTGAAGGGTATTGGCCGTACGATCCTTGTTGTCGAAGGTGATCTGGCCGCACGACCATGGGTTGTGTTTTGGGGCAACTGGCTCCGTTGCGTCGTCATCCCTAAGTGTGCACCTCCGCTCCCGCTTGGGAATATGGGTGGCGTTTATCATATTCACCGTTTTAATTTGTGGAGGAAACTTCTTCTTCCCTCCAGTGTTCGGTGGCCTAGGCTCCTCGTCGTCATCCTCACTTTGCGATCCCTTCTCCTTGTTTTCGGCACCTGACATGCCGGCCTGTTTGAAGACCCATCATTCTCTATTGGTATGATTGGCTGGTGTTCCTGGGGTGCCGTGAATTTGCCATGGACGGTCGAGTATACAGTCCAGACTGGACGTGCCCGGACTATTTCTTTTAAATGGCCTCTTCCGTTGACCGGACTTGGAGCCACTCAATCCGGCATTGACGGCCGTGTCTTCGGCGTTGTCGCCATTATTTCGCCGCTTGTGTTTGCTGCGTTGGGGCTTGCTGTTGTTTCTTGGTTCAGAAGTAATAGGTTTGCTTGAGGTGCTGTTGTTACGATCCAACCAGCTATCCTCATCCACACAAAAGCGGGTCATAAGTGTCGTGAGGGATGCCATGGATTTAGTCTTCTCTTGGCCAAGGTGTCGGGCAAGCCACTCGTCACAGATGTTATGCTTAAAGGCCGCTAGGGCTTTGGCATCGGGACAGTCGACGATTTGATTCTTTTTAGTTAAGAACCGAGTCAAGAATTTCTTGGCTGACTCTCCGGGCTGTTGAGTTATGTGACTCAAGTCATCAGCGTCCGGTGGTGGCACGTAAGTGCCCTGAAAGTTGTCAAGGAATGCGTCCTCCAGGTTCTCCCAACTACCAATGGAGTTTACCGGCAAGCTATTCAGCCAATGCCGAGCTGGTCCTTTGAGTTTTAGTGGGAGGTACTTAATGGCATGTAGATCATCGCCGCGGGCCATGTGAATGTGGAGAAGGAAATCTTCAATCCATACCACGGGGTCTATTGTCCCATCATATGGTTCGATATTTACGGGTTTAAACCCTTCTGGGAATTCATGCTCCATTACTTCATCAGTGAAGCATAGGGGGTGTGCGGCGCCTCTATGTCGGGCTACATCGCGACGCAGTTCTCTGTTGTATTCGTCCCAAACGGATTTGTATTTGGTATATCTGGCATGGCAGTCATCGTCATGCGTTGGCGCGCGCCCCCGCAATCCGTAGATTGATCTTGACTGTCCTACTTTGTTTTCCAATTCCTCTCTCAGGTCATGCGTGTAGCCCCGGGCCTTCGTGTTTTTAGTTGTTCAGTGACGTGGTGCGGGCCAGTGTTCGGGCTGGTATGCTGTTTTGTCTCGGCCACGGGGTGGTCAGTCTGCCGCATCCTGTGTTGGCTGTATAGGCTCTAGTGCCTCATCCTCAAATTGAGGTAACAATCTGCGCCTTGGGTAGCTTTTGGTTGGGCGCTCGAGTCCGTATTCCTCGGCCGCTAGGACTTTAGTCCATCTGTCAGTGAGCAGATCTTGATCATCTTGAAGCAGCTGCTATTTTTTCTTCAGGCTCTTTGCAGTGGCTATAAGCCGGCGCTTAAAGCGCTCCTGCTCAATGGGGTCCTCAGGCACGATAAATCTTCATCACCGAGGCTCACCTTGTCTTCTGAGAGGGGCATGTAATTGTCATCCTCCGAGTCTCCATCCATTGCCTGTTCATCAGGGCTAGCCCGTCCTCCCGTCCGGCCTGCTCGAAGCTTAGCTGGTCGGGATTTTTTTCGTCTTTGGCATCATTCGGAGTGCTATTGTCTCTTGTGCCGGTATCGCTGTTTTTGCTATGGCGGGATTTAGAGCGGCGCCGCTGATGTCGGCGCTTTGGTTGCTTCTCAAGAGGATCACCCTCCATTGCACCCTTTTGACCCTCGCCATTGTCTTCTTTGGGTGTGTCCACCATATATATATATATATATATATATATATATATATATATATATCATATGATGAGGTGGCAGTCCAGCGCCCTGTGGGCAGTGGTTCCTGTTCCTCTTCCTCATCGTCGTCCATACTGTCGATGTCTCCGGAGTCGAAATCAAGCATGTCGGTTAAGTTGTCGACAGTGGCTATTAAGTGGGTGGTGGGTGGGTAATGAATTGCTTCGTCGTCCGTTTCCCATTCAAGCCGGACATGGTTCGGCCAAGAATCTCCCGACAAAGAGAGAGATCTTAATGACTTTAGCACATCGCCCAAGGGCGAGTGCCGAAAGATATCCGCGGAGCTAAACTCCATGATCAGTGCCTAGTTAGATTCGATGGGCACAGATGCACGCGGTTCAGGGCCCCTGGTCGGAGACGAGTCCGAGGGTCTGACGACACAGTCTTCCTCGGAAGTGAGACCTGTGTTCGGCTCTATCGCCGCTGAGTGTGCGGCCTCCATGGCGGGGTCCATCCACCCGTCCTCGGATGGCACGATCCGCTCCGGATTTAAAGCCCGGGCAGCTGTAGGTATGATCTCCTGAACAGTGTCCGATGGCAGATCTAAGTCATGCTCTACTGTGGGGTGCACCTGTCATGGGCTTGAATCCATCGAAGATCAAGTCTCCGCGGATGTCGGTAGTGTAGTTCAGGCTTCCAAACTTGACCTGATGGCCAGGGGCGTAGCTATCGATATGCTCCAGATGGCCAAGCGAGTTGGCCCGCAGTGCGAAGCCGCCGAATACGAAGATCTGTCCGGGGAGGAAAACCTCGCCCTGGACTGCATCATTGTAGATGATTGAAAGAGCCATCAAGCCTTACCGTGAGGACACAGTGGAACTCTCAATGAAAGCACCAATGTCGGTGTCAAAATAGGCGGATCTCGGGTAGGGGGTCCCGAACTGTGCGTCTAAGGCTAATGGTAACAGGAGGCGGGTGACACAATGTTTACCCAGGTTCGGGCCCCCTCGATGGAGGTAATACCCTACTTCCTGCTTGATTGATCTTGATGATATGAGTATTAGAAGAGTAGATCTACCACAAGATCGTAGAGGCTAAACCCTAGAAGCTAGCCTATAATTATGATTGTTGTCGTCCTATGGACTAAAACGCTCCAGTTTATATAGACACTTGAGGGGGCTAGGGTTACACAGAGTCGGTTACAGAGGACGAAATCTACATATCCGAATTGCCATGCTTGGCTTCCACTGAAAGGAGAGTCCCACTCGGAGACGGGACGAAGTCTTCAATCTTGTATCTTCATAGTCCAACAGTCCGGCGTAAGCATATAGTCCGGCTGTCCAAGGACCCCCTAATCCAGGACTCCCTCACACGTCTTGGGTTGGATAGTTTTCTTGGGTGGATTATAGATGCAACTAGCTCAAACTAGCCCTCATGTTTAGATATACTTTAGGTCTATTTGAGCCCGAACTAGCTCAAACTGACTCTAACCCATGGATACAACAGCAGTTAATCAACCAATAATTTGTAAGGAAGCAATAAACTCCTTCCGGCCCATAATATAAGATGTTAATTCATCTAATATGTGAGTATATTGGATGTTATAAGATATTGTAAAAGAGCGTTGTACTACATCATTGTGCAATTGGTGTTTAGCTTCTAATATTAAGTTGGTGCTTTTAGGTACATATGTCATTGGTAAAGATTCGTGCTTCGACCCTTTCTGTGTATGGGGAAATGAGATATCGATGAACCAACATCAAGTGAGGAAGCTGATAAAGATTGTTAGTCAAATGGGTCAAAAGATGGCAGTTAAACTATTTGTTTACACTTTATCCATCACAACAGCGAACTGCAGGATGGTAAGTAAGACCTCTGCAACCTTCTTTTAACTGCCCATAATGAGTTGTGTTAGATGACAATGTCTGAATCTTTTTCATTTGCAGTGGTTCCCAAAGCAGTTTACTAAAGATTACCTCTCAAACTACATGATTGGTGGGCATGCAAAGGTTAAAGTATTTCTACCAGAACATGATGATTATCTAGATGTTTTCATGAAGACCGTGAAGGATGGGTGGTCGGCTATCACAAGGGGTTGGACTAGAGTCGTGCGTGCCTTCTACATGGAGGAGGGCACAATATGGGCATTCCGCTTCACCTTGTTCAGCAACCAGAATGTATTTCGCCTCTTTCTTTACCGTCTTTCATAGTACAAGTATACAACTGTGGTTCATCATTCTTTATTTGGTTCTTAAGTAATTCTTGATGTGTACCTATGAATCGAATAATGCATTGGTTGTCTGAACCTGATGGATATGAATAAAGCTATAGCATATATTCAATTTCAATTTCAATTTCAATTCAATTTCAATTTTATATAGCAGCAATTAAATTACGGTGAAATTACGCTCTCCAGGTAGTTACGGCACACACGGTTGGTAAAACAAAACGTTTGCGATGTACACCATTATCCGAGATGGTTCATAGAGAGGAAACGTGTGCAAGCGTGCACACAGTTGCCGTCTGCAAAGCGTGTGTGCTGTCACACAATATAACAAACGGTGCTGGCAAACTAACCGTTTGTGATAGTTGCCTTATCATACACGATTCACAACCATGAACTGGTTCTGATGAAGTATGCATCATAAACGTTGCACCATAGAATAGCATGTGCGATAGTTGTCTTATCATACACGATTCACAACCATGAACTGTTTCTGATGAAGTATGCATCGTAAACGTTTCTCCACAGAATAGCGTGTGCAATAGTTGTCGTGTACGATGATGTTACGACGGTCCGACATTTCATAATCCAACCAACACTCGTTTGACGATTAGCTAATCTTCTTAATTAGTTATCGCATACGGTTTGTGAAAAGCGAATGTGTGTGATTGCATGCTTATCATACACGTTCTATAATAGTGAACCATTTGTGATGGGCCGCACGTCATAAATGTAGCACCACAGAATACCGGCTGTGATGGAAATGTTAGCACAAATCAATAGGAGTACTGTAGGGTCCCTATGCCCGACGTTTTCTGGGTCGTGTGGGAAGGACCCCCTATCACCTTCACTCACTAGGCGATGGATCCAAATGCCATCGCGGAAAGGGGTTAAAACCGTTTGCATAGCACCGACACGTACTAGTGCTTTTCCTCTTGTTTTGGACTGTAATTTGCATTATTTGAATGAAACTAACCCGGACTGATGTTGTTTTCAGCAGAACTTCCATGGTGTTGTTTTTGTGCAGAAATAAAAGTTCTCAGAATGGAACGAAACTTTGCGGGAATTTTTTACACAATAAAAGATAATTTCTGGAGCCAAGAACCACCGGAGGGGGGGGGCACCTGGGTGGGCATAACCCACCAAGGCACGCCACCCCCTCCAGGCACGCTCAGGTGGGTTGTCGCCACCTGGTGGCCCTGCAGCCCCTGAAACCAACACTATAAAATCCTATTTTTCTAGAAAAAATAAAGGAGAAAGAATTATCACATTTCACGAGACGGAGCCGCCGCCGTCTCCTGTTCTTCATCGAGAGGCTAGATCTGGAGTCCCTTTGGGGCTCCGGAGAGGGGGATCTTTGATCTTCGTCATCACCACCCCTTCTCCATCGCCAATTCCATGATGCTCCCCACTGGGAGTGGGTAATTCCTTCGTAGGTTCGATGGTCGGTGAGGAGTCGGATACGATTCATCATGTAATCGAGTTAATTCTGTAAGGGCCTGATCTCTTGTATCCATTATGTTCTGAGATTGATGTTGCTATGACTTTGCCATGCTTAATGCTTGTCACTTCGGGCCCGGGTGCCATGATTTCAGATCTGAATCGTTTATGTTATCACCATTATATTTATGTTCTAGATCCGATCTTGCAAGTTTATGTTATGATCCGGCAACCCCGGAGTGACAATAGTTGGGACCACTCCCGATGATGACTGTAGTTTGAGGAGTCCATGTATTCACCATGTGCTAATGCTTTGTTCCGGTTCTCTATTAAAAGGAGGCCTTAATATCCCTTAGTTTCCAATAGGACCCCACTGCCACGGGAGGGTAGGACAAAAGATGTCATGCAAGTTCTTTCCATAAGCATGTATGATTATTTACGGAATACATGCCTACATTATATTTATGAACTGGAGCTAGTGCAGTATCACCCTAGGTTATGACTGTCTCATTGTGAATATCATCCAAAAAATTGCCGATCCAATGCCTACAACTTTCCTACATATTGATCTTTCTAAGTTACTACTGCTGCTATTGTTACTATTGCACTTGCTACAAAACTACTGCTATCACTGTTACTATTACTATTGTTGCTGCTACTCTTATCAAAGCTATCATACTACTTTGCTATTGATCACTTTGCTGCAGATAATTAATCTCCAGGTGTAGTTGAATTGACAACTCAGCTGCTAATACTTGCAAATATTCTTTTGGTCCACTTATGTTGAATCTATAAATTTGGGTTGAACACTCTAACCTCAAAAAGTATTGTGATCCCATATACTTGTGGGTTACCAGTGTCGTACGTTCGGTACTTGATCGGGAGGATCGTGAAGGTGTACGACTACAGCAACCGCGTTCAAAAATGCTTCCGCAAACGGTCTACGAGGGTACGTAGACACACTCTCCCCTCTTGTAGCTATGCATCTCCATGGATAGATCATGCGTGTGCATAGAATTTTTTTGTTTTCCATGCAACGTTCCCCAAGATTGGCCTCATGAGCCAGGTCTATGAGTAGATGATATGCACGAGTAGAACACAAAGGAGTTGTGGGAGGTGATGTTCATACTGCTTACCACCAACTTCTTATTTTGATTAGGCGGTATTGTGGGATGAAGCGCCCCGGACCAACCTTACATGTCCACGTACATGAGACCGGTTCCACGGACTGACATGCACTTTGGTTTGCATAAAGGTGGCTATCGGGTGTCTATTTCTCCTACTTTAGTTGAATTGAATTTAACTATGGTCGGTCCTTGAAGAAGGTTAAAACAGAAAACTTGATAAATCACCGTTGTGGTTTTGCGTAGGTGTCAGGACCCCAACTCAATGCCACACCGATCTAGCATGTAACACCTCATATCTCTTTGCGGCCTCACGCACGGTATTCCCATGGGTGTCGCCTTACCAGGCCCGGGACCATTTGCGCCTGTTGGCACACGTAAATGATAGTGTCGCTAGCATCCATATGACAAGGAGCCCGGGCTGACATGGCTAGTCGTGAACCCAAAGTGGCACTAACTTACAGGGACAGGCATACATGACCCAGCAACGAACGTGTCGGTCATCAGCGACTGAATCCGGTCTGTAGCAACTGGGCTAACAGGACTCCGGTAAACCGGGTTGTAGTAGGCTAACAGGACTCCGGTAGACACCGCGTGACATTTCCCCAAAGGGACAGACACAGGAACGAAGAAGGACACATGTGGCCATCCTAAGTGTTCCGGAGCAGTAGCAAGCTAGCAAGGCTCAGTGGAAGCACTAGGAGACATTTCCCGGTAAGAGAGGCTACCAAGGATAAACAACTAGATAGTCAGATCCCACACATACCAAGCATTTCAATAACATACACACAATATGCTCGATATGTGCAAATACAACATGGCATCACAACATGACTCTACAACCCAAGTATTTTATTCAATAGGCTTTGAGGAGCGAGATATTACAAACATGGGTCTCATGACCCAACATTCAGAGCATACAAGTCAAAACACAAGCGGAAGCTTAACATGTCTGAGTACAAACAACTATAAATTAAAAAGGCTGAGAAGCCTGACTATCTACCAGATCCTGCCGAGGGCACAAAATCGTAGTTGAGGTAACAAGCTAAACGTCGAAGTCCACGTGGAACTACTAGTGAGACTGAAGTCTCTCTGCAAAAACATAAAATAGGCAAACGTGAGTACAAATGTACCTAGCAAGACTTACATCAGAACTATCTACATATGCATCATTATCAACAAAGGGGATGGTGGGGTTTAACTGCAGCAAGCCAGCTTTGACTCTGTGGCTATCCTGAACTACGACTGCAATTAACTCTTCTGAGGTGGCGCGTACGAGTCCACATATTCACCATATCAATACACCACTATGGATCCGCTCCCGTCTCCCTACGAGAACGCCATCCATAACACTCACGCTTATCTTGCGTATTTTAGAGTATCCACTTCACTTGTCTATGAACTGTATAGGCAACCCAGAGGTCCTTTACCACGGACACGGCTATTCGAAGAGATGATGTTAACCCTGCAGGGGTGTACTTATTCACACACACTCTCACCACTTACCGTTGTTTACACGACATGTACTCGACAACCTTCAAGCGGAAGCCCAGCGTGGGTGTCGGCCACGGCCTACCTAAACACTCAAGTCACTAGTCCAGGTTTATCGCCTATTCAGGTTCCATCCGCAGAGAGTCCAGCCGAGGTTTCCACATACGGCCCCGAACAATGTGTACAGGGTTTCGCGACACCAAACGGGCGCCCGGCATACCCGGCCACATGCCTACCGCATCACAACCCACCCCTCGGGTCAGTGCTGTGCACGGCCTCCAGCATACTACAAGCACCGGAAACTACTTGCAACTCCTAGACAGAGGACAAGGGTGGTTAAGAAGCCGAGAGAGTCAATTAAGGAGCTCAATGCGTGGTAGTAGTTGTTCATGGATCACAAACACAGAACTCAGTTCCTAAGGACGACTTCAATGAGACAACCCACCATGTACTCCTACATGGCCTCTCACCGCTACCTTTACCAAATCATGTTCACACACTTTGCTCACACACTGTAGGACATGTTTACACCATGTAATTATTGTATGAAATGCAAACCCCCTGTAATTGCTTTACTTTATTGTTATGCGTTAGCAATAGTTGTAGAAGCAACAGTTGGTGAGACGAACCCGATGCAACGATGGAGATCAAGGTGTCGAGACGGTGACAATGGAGATCATGACGATGCTTTGGAGATGGAGATCAAAATCACAAGATGATGATGGACATATCATGTCACATATTTTGATTGCATGTGATGTTTATCCTTTATGCATCTTATTTTGCTTAGAACGACAGTAGCATTATAAGATGATCCCTTCACTAAATTTCAAGATAAAAGTGTTCTCTCCGAGTATGCACCATTGCTAAAGTTCATCGTTTCGAAGAACCTCGTGATGATCGGGTGTGATAGACTCTACGTTCACATACAACGGGTGTAAGCCAGTTTTACACTAGCAAAATACTTGGGTTAAACTTGACGAGCCTAGCATGTACAGACATGGTCTCAGAACACTGGAGACCGAAAAGTTGAACGTGACATATAGTAGATATGATCAACATAGAGATGTTCACCATTGATGACTACCCCATCTCATGTGATGATCGGACATGGGTTAGTTGATTTGGATCATGTATCACTTAGATAACTTGAGGGATGTTAATTTAAGTGGGAGTTCTTTATTAATTTGATTAATTGAACTTAATTTATCATGAACTTAGTCTTAATAGTTTTTGCATATCTATGTTGTAGATCAATGGCCCGTGCTACCGTTCCCCTGAATTTTAATGCGTTCCTAGAGAAAGCTAAGTTGAAAGATGATGGTAGCAACTACACGGACTAGGTCCGTAACTTGTGGATTATCCTAATTGTTGCAGAGAAGAATTATGTCCTTGATGCACCTCTAGGTGGCCCACCCGCTCCCGCTAATCTAGATGTTGTGAACGCCTGGCAAACGCGAAATGACAACTACTCAATAGTTCAGTGTGCCATGCTTTACGGCTTAGAACCGGGACTTCAAAAACGTTTTGAACGTCATAGAACATATGAGATGTTCCAAGAGCTGAAGTTGATATTTCAAGATAATGCCCGGGTTGAGAGACATGAAGTCTCTAACAAGTTCTATAGCTGCAAGATGGAGGAGAACAGTTCTGTCAGTGAACACATACTCAAAATGTCTGGCTATCATAACCACTTGACTCAGCTGGGAATTGAGCTCCCAGATGAGTGTGTTATTGAAAAAGTTCTTCAATCACTGCCACCAAGCTATAAAGGCTTCATGATGAACTATAATATGCAAGTGATGAAGAAAATTATTCTCGAGCTCTTCACGATGCTGAAATCAGTGGAGGTAGAAATCAAGAAGGAGCATCAAGTGTTGATGGTTAATAAGACCACTAGTTTCAAGAAAAAGGGTAAGGGAAAGAAAGGAAACTTGAAGAAGAATGGCAAGCAAGTTGCTACTCCCATGAAGAAGCCCAAAGCTGGACCCAAGCCTGAAACTGAGTGCTTCTACTTCAAGGGAAATGGTCATTGGAAGCAGAACTGCCCCAAGTATCTGGCGGATAAGAAGGATGTCAAAGTGAACAAAGGTATATTTGATATACATGTTATTTATGCATTCCTTACTAGTGCTTGTAGTAGCGCCTGGGTATTTGATATTGGTTTGGTTGCTCGTATTTGTAACTCGAAGCAGGAGCTGCGGAATAAATGAAGATTGGCTAAGGACGAGGTGACAATGCGCGTCGGGAATGGTTCCAAGGTTGATGTGATCGCTATCGGCATGCTACCTCTACATCTACCTCCGAGATTAGTTTTAGACCTCCATAATTGTTATTTTGTGCCAGCGTTGAGCACGGACATTATATCTGGATCTTGTTTATTGTGAGATGGTTATTCATTTAAGTCTAAGACTAATGGTTATTATATTTATATGAATAATATCTTTTATGGTCATGCACCTTTGATGAATGGTCTGTTCTTGTTGAATCTTGATCATAGTGATACACATATTCATAATATTGATGCCAAAAGATGCAAAGTTGATAATGATAGTGCAACATACCTATGGCACTACCATTTAGGTCATATTCGTGTAAAACGCATGAAGAAACTCCATGCGATGGACTTTTGGAATTAGTTGATTATGAATCATTTGATACTTGCCAACCATGCCTTATGGGCAAGATGACTAAAAGTCTGTTCTTCGGAATAATGGAGCGAGCTAATGACTTATTGGAAATAATTCATACCGATGTATGCGGTCATATGAGTGTTGAGACACGTGGCAGGTATCGTTATTTTTTAACCTTTACAGATGATTTGAGTAGGTATGTGTATATCTACTTGATTAAACACACGTCTGAAACATTTGAAAAGTTCAAAGAATTTCAGAGTGAAGTAGAGAGTCATCATAACAAGAAAATAAAATTTCTACGATCTGATTGTGGAGGTGAATATTTGGGTTACGAGTTTGGCATTCATTTAAAACAATGTGGAATCGTTTCACAACTCACGCCACCTGGAACACCACAGTGTAATGGTGTGTCCGAACATCATAACTGTATTTTATTAGATATGGTGCATTCTATGATGTCTCTTACCGATTTTCCTTTATTATTTTGGGGTTATGTATTAGAGATAGCCGCATTCACGTTAATTAGGGCACCATCTAAATCCATTGAAATGACACTGTATGAACTATTGTTTGGTAGGAAACTGTTGGGGATATAACTATTAGGTATGAACCGCCTAGGAGGGGCCGGGTTATACCTATACCGATTCAAGATATGAAACCCAAGACGATACTCGAAGATGGCAGTTCAGTTAAGGGCCCCAAGCCCAAAGGCAACTCAAGGCCCGTAGAGATAAACCGCCATATGTATGTAACTTGTATTGTAAGGCAAGAATAGAAAGAGATCGAGCCGGACACTATTTATGAGCCGACTGGGACTCTGTGAGCCGTTGGGCATCGACCTCTGTATATAAGGGGATGACCCGGCGGCGGTTCAGGACAAGAAACATCAGATCGAGAACTCGGTAAAGCGGATTCGCTCCCTGGTAATCGGGACATAAGCAATCCCACCTCAAAGTGGATTAAGCCATTACCTTCACGGCAAGGGGCTAAACCAGTATAAACTCCTGTGTCCTTTGTCCCGTTTTAACCCCTTTAAGCTTCCTAGTTGCAATGGCTCCATGACTAAGTCCTTTCACTAGAACATCTGCCGTGAAAATTCCATGACAGTTGGCACCCACCATGGGGCCAACACATGGTGGATTTGAGTTCTTGAAGGGCAGCTTCAAAGGGCTCAAGGGGTACGATGTGGGCCGGATGACCAAGAATCATTGAGGCAAGCTCTACATCGACGATGCAGGCTGGGGCCCCGACGCCGGCTCAATTGAGTACGGGTACTAGGTCCCCTTCGGTAGAATCCACGTCTTCATCGGAAAGATCGGCGAGCCGGGCCCTGAGCCGGACATCTGCAGCAACATCGTCGAGACGGCTCAGCGTGCGAGACCCGCCCGGGCCCAGCCTGCCGTGAAGCGTGCCTTCGTGGGATGCATCCATGGAGGGGAACTTTCTGAAGGATCTGTGTCTGGCGGTGAGACGACCATCTACTCTTATGGTGAGTCGTCCACGGGTGAGACAGATTCGTTGTATCAACTGCAAGACAGTGGTCTTGGGGGCTGTTCCGATGGTAGCAGTATTCCGGACCCCTTTGCGCCGCCGAGCAGAGTTGGGATCTTCATGGATGGCATGCAACCCATTCAAAATTCTACGGCTGCGGCGGTGATAACCTCCGGGTTAGTGGCAGCCAGGGAAGGAGGCCCTGCGCGCCCTCTGGCTCATGCACTGATGGATCTAATGGATAGGATGACAGCCCTGTTAACCACCGTGGTCAATCCGGCGGATCAAGCTCAACATGATGCAGAAGTGGCACGGTTACGTGAGGAGGTAGCACAAGCCAAGGAAAACTTAGCAGTGGAGGACGTCACGATGGCTACAGAGCGAGCGACTCTAGATGCTCGGGCCCAGGAGATTCAATTAGAGGCTCTTCAGCTTACGATGGATCTAAATGCATCAAATGAGGTCATGAGGAGAAGGCACCAGAAGACTCAATCCCGTCTGCCTCCGGTTTATGATCCTGGAAACCTCTTCCGTACACCCAGTGTAGGCCCCAGTAACCCGTTGGAGGTAAACCGGGTTGCATCGCCCGGGACTGGAACGCCAGTTCATCCACGGGTGATGGAACCTCCATGTCTGAATACTACTCCATCTCATTATGTTCCAACACCATCGGGTAATTATTCTAACCCTTTGGAGAACATGATCGCTGCGGTAGCACGATTGGCGGCTCTCCCGGTGGATGGCGACTCACCAACGGTGGTTGAAACACGAAGGCATATTCTTATAGTCGAGACATGATTCACTCTACCCCTCGCCCAATTCGGAGCCCGAGCTACAGCAGGCACATGGATTCAGCAGCCGTTTCAAGCAACGCCCGACGCCGTGACCAGCCAGGCGGGCATGACCCGGCTCGTAATGGAGCTCTCAATTTAGTTGAACAAGACATGATACATCAAGAGATTGAGTGAGCGGCTCAGCAGGCGGCTGAGCAGGAAGCTCAGTGGGCGGCTTACCAGTCCTTTCTGGTTTATCCAACGACTTCAATTGAAGCAGGCGTGGCCACTAGAACTAGAGGCGTACCTTGTTTGGTACCTGTCGGGGATATACCCCGCGGTATGAACCAGACAGAAGTATAACCTGTTCGGGCTTGGCGGTTTACTTGAAAGCCGGTGGACACTTGGCGATTCACTGGCGACCCGCCCTGACTAGAAGATTTACAAGCAACCTGCCTGAACATTATGACGCACTGGTAACCCGGGGGGGCGGCGGACGGAGACAAGGCCCAAGGCCCAGAAGGCCGGTTTATGTTAATGGTGGGCCGGTTTAAGAGGAAAGGCATGAGGAATGTTTACCTTACATGGAGTTAAGACCCAGACTTGTATCTAGTTTGTATTAGAAGGTAGACTAGCCCTAATCTTAATAGGACTCCACATGTAACCCGCCCCTCTAACTTATGTAAGGAGGGGCAGGGCACCCCAAGAGGGGGAAGAATCTTAAGAGTTAGACATAACTGGGAGAGCCGGTTTACGGCGACTCCCTCATGATGATAATGATACCTAGCCACAAACAACATGTAGGGTTGTTACCGGATGATGTTTCCCGCAGCCCGAAGCTGTCTAAATCTTTGTCTTGCGTGTTGCGTCCCTCGGTTCCAATCAACCCCTTGAAGCTACCGCGTAGATGCGTTGGCCTCACGACTAAGTCCTCACACTAGGACATCTGCCGTAACTATTCCATGACAATTGGCGCCCACCGTGGGGCCCGCGCATGGTGGTGTTGAGTTCTTGAAGGGATCTTTCACAGGGATCGAGAAGTTCGTAATTTATTCAATGAAGAGAAGCTAGCTTGGCAGGATCTACATCAGCGTTATACTCATTAGTCTGAGTTTACGACCTATGAGATCTAAGTTGAAAGGATGTTAGGGTTCGGCGTTCTATGTCTCGCCAACATGATGCGACCCATCGAATTCAAACAAGAGAGCAAATTCCATTGTTGCTGCTGTGCCTGGTCGAGACCGAGACCAAGACCGTGAGTGGTGCAAAGGACAAGTCACGTGGTGATTCCATAAAGATCTGTCAAGCCGCCGCCACTGTGTCTAGGAGGCTGATTCAGGAATCGAGGAAAGGAAAAGTTACCAAATTAGACTGGCCCTTGAAAAAAAAAATCATGACCCGGACACGGTGTCGCCCAAGGTCCTCCACCCTTGCGGTGAGGCTACAGTCGCCTTTTTGACGAGGCTCGCCATCGCTGCCTCGCCTCGCCTCGGGCCCATCAAGCCGCCCGACCGCCTCTTAAGCTGCACTGCTGTAGCTACGCTGAACGGTTGTCGTCGTGGACCGCCTCGCCGAGTCACCGACGCTTCCTCTACCGTGGCTCCTACCTCCAGCTCGCCAGTCGCTGTGCCCCACCGGCGTTCCGCCCCATTCGACCGCATCTCCTGCGGCCTCCAACCCCCAGTGAGTGTGTGGCGGCCGCCCGCTCCTGAGCACCCCCGCGGCCGGCTGCGTCACCCACGCGTGCGCTTCTCCACCGCCGCGCTCGGCCGCCCTTGCACGCCCCCATCCCTCCTTGTTCTGCTGCGTTCCCGTGGCTGTGCGCGCACCGTGTTGTCGCTACGTCTCTCTGTCTGCACTACTACATTGCCGCATCACTCTGCACCCCCGTCCAGGCTCCCTGCAGCTCCGCATCTGCCGCTCTCCCATGGCTGCAGGTCTGCGACCACTAGCGAGCCCCCTGCTCCACCGCACTTTGCGCGCCGGTGGGCCTCTCGCTCCGCCCCTATGATAGCGCCGCCGGCCGCTTCCGCCCCTCTCCCGTGGACCCAATGGCCCCGCCGACATCGGGTCATGCGCCGGCCCGTCCGCCCGCCCGAGCAGGAGCTCCTCCCTGCTTTGCTCCTCATTGCTGCGTCGGCCCCGTCGCTCCTTCTCAAGCCACCGGTCACCTTCATCGCGTCCGCAGCTACAGCGACACCCCTGTGAGCCGCCACTTCCGCTTGTAAGTCGCCTCCACCGCTATGGCCCGCTCATCTTCGCGTCATCTCCATCAGCCGGTTATATGAACCGCCGCGGCCCTGTTGGTTCTGCCCAAGCTGCGCGTCTAGCGCCCCTCTGCTATGGGTTATGGCCGTGAGCCGCCCAGTCCTTTACTCTTGTGCGCTCCCTTGTAAGAAATAAGAAAGAGATAAGAGGAGATTGATTGGACGAAAAGTCAAGTGGCCAGGTCCTGAGGCTATAAGTGAAAGCTCAAGTCGCCATGGTGTCTGTTGGCGATGCTACACTCCACGTTGTCATATACTGGGTCAACCGAGTTGCTATTGTTCTCAGCTACGCCTACTTGTACTACTCACTTCAAGTTCAGAGGAATTTTCACTGCCGTGTGTTAAACCTGCAAGCCAACAGACATCAATCCTGGAGTAGATGTCTGATGCTGATTGAGCAAAGCTAGTTCAGAAGGCTACCAGAAACAAAAGCCAATGGCGGAGGCCTGGCACAGTACTGCAAGTACTATGATACTCATTCATCCAACAAATGCCAGGTGCTATCTTTTCTTACTATTTTCAGCACATATTGTTTTCTTCAAAAGAACGATTACTTTGGTCAATATATTTTTTATATGCAGGACAATTATTCACTACAAAAGGGATTTATACCGCGGGTTGCCACCCCGTTGTTCGGTTTATATCCGTCTGCACCTACGACCGATTCGTGCGTCCGCACCAGATTATAATCCTGCGGCCGATTCATCTGTCCGAGCCGCCTCTGATGCTATGGTCATCTTTGTCGTTTGTCTCTCGCGGCTTGGTCTACATCAACAGACCGGGCCGCACCTGTCTGCATCAGCTATTTATTGAATATAAAGCCAGTCACTGAAGCTCTCAAATATCTGGTTTACAATTCGGTTCAAGGGAAATTTGTCTCCCACAAAGCTTTGAAGTTCCCAATAAAGAAGTTCACCTCTCGCAAGTCCGAGTTCTCAGAAAAATTGAAGGTTGCCAAAAAGGACTTGCTGCCATGATGCGTGGTTCAAACATGGTTATCCCGCCTTGTTGGTTTATCATATCATTGGTCACTTAGGGGCTTCCTGCTCATTGAGCATAGCTATGACTACCCTCGGTAATCTGGCTATCAAGCCCATATCATAATAGCACAACTCTCGTTACCTCGGTAATCCAGCTATCAAGCCTAGATCATAAGAGCATAGCTCTGATTACCTCGGTAATCCGGCTATCAAGACCATATCATAAGAGCACAGCTCTGATTACCTCGGTAATCCGGCTATCAAGCCCATTGAGGGAGTCCTGGATTAGGGGGTATCCAGACAGCCGGACTATATACATCGTCCGGACAATTGGAGCGTTAAGATACAAGACTCAAGACTCTGTCCCGTGTCCGGATGGGACTCTCCTTTGTGTGGAAGATAAGCTTGGCGATCCGGATATTGTGTTTCGTTCCTTGTAACCGACTCCATGTAAACACTAGCCCTCTCCGGTGTCTATATAAACCGGAGAGGTTGGTCCTTAGAAGGCCGATCACAATTACAATCATAATCATCATAACCGACTCTGGAAAGAAGAAACTAGATCACTTGCATGAAACAATAATAAGAATTACGTTATGCGTATCCTTCACCAATTTAAATTGATGACAAGCAACGGATTTGGCATACTACTTATTCTCATTGAAAAATGATTACAGATAGAGATGTAGCGCAAACTTGAGGAAGGTCTTCAACAACCACCGGTAGGATTGAAACAACAAAAGAACGAATGAATTGATATGATAACGAAGGAAGAGAAATCTTGAACGAACCACCGTAAGAATTGAAAATGAACAAAGTAAAGGAAAACGAAACACCGGGAAGAATTAGAAAACGAATGGAGATACTTGAGGGGGTTTAGATACATGAGAACAAAGAGATCATGAACTGATTATTGGATATGTGAACGATTCACCGGTAAGATTTGGAGAACGATAGCTAGACGCTAAGAATGAAGAATTATGACATGATGGCCTTCAGAGGAAAAAAATGGAAACAACTCATGAAATGCTCCGAATGGGTGAAAAGAATTCTCACAATTGATAACAATTATGAGAGGATGGCTTAAGATAGAACTATGAATCTTCAAGAGAACGGACCAAGATTTAGGAGAAATCCTTCTTTGGTCTTCAAATGTTGAGAATGATGATGAGAACCACCATGAATTATTGAGGCACTCCGGAACAATGAAGAATAGAAAGGTTGAATCAACGATGAAAGAATTTGGAAGATCTTGGACAAAGGCATATGACTGATGAAATTCATTCTTACATCAAACGTTGAAATGAATTTGGGAATAGCTCCGGGAAAATTAGGAGAGTCAGGTAAGATCCTAGACAAAGACCTGTGGGTTAGGGCCCACTAAAAAGAAACACCATTGAACGATTGCTTGAAAGGGGGATTGCACCGGTTGAATTAAATAGCTTGAATGAGAGAAAAACCTCGAAGTAACTCAAACGGATTAAGAATGGAAACATGATTCTTCTGAGATATCTTTAGCACTCTGGATGTGAATAAAGAGAGGTGAACGATTATGAGATGCACCGGCATGGGATCGCATTTGAAACGAGGAAAGAATTTGATCGGCAAAGCTTGAATTGAATCCACCGGAACAGAAAAATAACGAAGAATATTAAGCTTCAAACTCTGTTTGTATCATCCTGAGATTCACCGGATAAGAACATTGATTGAAAAGAGTGAAGAGACTTCACAGCAATAAAATGGATGCTTGATTAAGCTATATGAGTCCTTGAATAAAAGGGTGGGAGGGCGGGAAAAACAAAGACAACTTGGGGCAGATGGAATGGATACCATTGAGAAAACTTAGAATTGATCTTGCGGATGTTGAAATGATCGGATCCACTTGAAGAGAAACACGTCGGTTGGGAAAGAAATAACATGACGACCTCGATGATCAAGAAGGATTAGTATTCACATAGCAATATGAGAACACCGTTTATGAAAGGTAGGAATTCAACATTTGACTTCGAAGCAACTCGAATACCACAATTAAAACAAAACAAAGGATTTGGCTTGCAGAATAAGCCGGAACAAATACATATGATAGAGATTTACCCAATCCCATATCATGCATCTGTCGTGAAGATATTCTAGGAGCTACTTGAATTCCCACCTATAAAACTCTTGAAACTTTCTGGTTATGCAATCTGGTGTTGGGGATACAGGGGAAGCAATATATCTCACCCAAAACTAACAATCCCTACATCCAAGCTGTATCCATCCGTCAACACATAACCAAGAAACCTTCGGAAATCGTGTACCTCAACCTTCAAAAAGCATCCATTATACGAGCTATGGCAATACTCCCGAACTCCCCAGTACTGGGTGGCGTCGAGGTTATCTCACCAACAACTGCATAAAAGAGATATTCTATATCGGCAAAACTCAAGTATTCCAGAACTGCAACGATAAAATTATGACGACAACACCTCGGAGCTCAACTCCCCGGGACACTGCCACAACCCCTAAATGTCAGGAGGCACCAAGAACAATGTTCTCGTCATATGAATATCGGAACAATCCCAAGATACCTGCGTGATCCTAAAAAAATCATGAAATTTGAGGAGAGGAAAGTCAAAACATCTACGTCAGGAGACCTCACCAGAGCGACGAAGGGGCTGAGGAGTAAAAAGAATCCTACTCTCCGATATATATAATCCTACGACTAAAAACATTTTGTTCTAGACTCAACAACGCCAGCGATTTGATCAAGCAGGGGGCTCCTAAGTCGGGGATGGCTCTGATTACCAACTTGTAACACCCATGATGCGGCTATATCTCCCACATGTCGAAGCTCGACTTAGAGGCATAACCTCATGGTGGTTTTGTTGCAAGAAGGGTCATCTTCCCACAATCACATGTAATGAACAAGAATGGGATAAAGAGTTGGCTTACAATTGCCACTTCACACAAAGATCATATAATCATACATCATTTACAGCACACACATAGTCCGACTACGGACGAACCCAAAAGAAAAGAAGATAACCCAACTGCTAGATCCCCGATCGTCCCAACTGGGCTCCACTACTGATCAACATGAAACGAAACATAGCAATGACCAAGATCTTCGTTGAGCTCCCATCTGAGCTCATTTGCATCACCTGCACTGGTATCATCAGCACCTGCAACTGTGGTGATAGTATCTGGTGAGTCACGAAGACTCAGCAATCTCAAAACCCGTGAGATCAAGACTATTTAAGCTTATGGGTAGGAAGTGGTAATGAGGTGGAGTTGCAGCAAGCACTAAGCAAATATGGTGGCTAACATACGCTAATAAGAGCAAGAAGAGAAGCAAACGGAACGGTCGAGAAGCTAGAAGTGATGAAGAAGTGATCCTGAAACTACTTACGCACAATCATAACACAAAGACCGTGTTCACTTCCCGGACTCCGCCGAAAAGAGACCATCACGGCTACACACACGGTTGATGCATTTTAATTAAGTCAAGTGTCAAGTTCTCTACAACCGGATATTAACAAATTCCCATCTGCCACATAACCGCGGGCACGGCTCTCGAAAGTTTATACCCTACAGGGGTGTCCCAACTTAGCCCATCACAAGCTCTCACGGTCAACGAAGGATATTCCTTCTCCTAGGAAGACCGATCTGTCTCGGAATCCCGGTTTACAAGACATTTCGACAATGGTAAAACAAGACCAGCAAAGCCGCCCGATGTGTCGACAAATCCCGATAGGAGTCGCACACCGGATGAGCCATACGTCGTTTTGGCATAGACCCTGGTTGCCCAGGGGGCGTTGGACATCGCTCGGTTTGGACCAGCACCCGGAGGAGCACTGGCTCGGAGGGGGGCAAATAAAGATGACCCTTGAGTGTGCAGAACCCAAGGGAAAAAGGCTTAGGTGGCAAATGTTAAAACCAAGGTTGGGCCTTGCTGGAGGATTTTTATTCAAAGCGAACTATCAAGGGGGTGCCATAAATCACCCAACCGCGTAAGGAACGCAAAATCAAGGAACATAACACCGGTATGACAGAAACTAGGGCGGCAAGAGTGGAAGAAAACACCAGGCATAAGGCCGAGCCTTCCACCCTTTACCAAGTATACATATGCATTAATTATATAAGAGATATTGTGATATCCCAACATAATCATGTCCATCATGGAGCAATCTTCAACTTCACCTGCAACTAACAACGCTATAAGAGGGGCTGAGCAAAAGCGGTAACATAGCCAAACAACGGTTTGCTAGGAAGGGTGAAAAGGTTAGAGGCTGACATGGAAATATGGGAGGCATGGTAAACAAGTGATAGGTAGCGCAGCATAGCGGTAGAATGAAGCAACTAGCAAACAAAGATAGAAGTGATATCGAGGGTAATGGTCTTCTTGCCTGAAATCACGCTAGGAAGAAGAATGAATCCATGAGGTAGACGAACCAAGGTAGTCGAACGAATCCTCACAACTCCGGAACGGAACCGAAGCTAACGAGAGAAGCAAACCGGAAAGAAGCAAACAACATTGTAAACAACCATCACCTAAACATGGCATGGTGCACAATCAAGAATGATGCATGTGCATTTAAAGAGGCATGGCATGGCAAAGTGCAACAAACAATACTATAAATTAAGTGGAGCTCAATATGCAACGAGTTGCATATTGACGAAACATCACATCCATTTATTTAGTTCTCTCTCGTTTATGCACCCAACAATATTAAATGTTGTTAAACATGGAAAAAGGTGAAACATAAGCAAACCACCTAATTAGGAAAGTTTAAATGAGGCCGGAAACAACAAACAACAATTCCGGAAAATCCCCATATGTCATTTAGCAATTTAATGCAAACACAAATTTAAACATTTAAATGTTGTTATCATGATGCGGATGACATATACAAGTTATATGCAATTTTATGAAAATGTTGACATGACATGTTATGAAGCATTCGGTAACCATGGCGGAACGAAAAGGGTGCCACGGCGGCGAAACAAAAATGGTGCCACGGCAACATTCCGGTCCCAGTAACTTGATTGAGATACCGATGCAGACAAGAAGTGTGCGGATGTGTGTAACACGCAAGAGATGGGGAGTGATCTCGGATACTGAGTGTCCCACATGACGGTGGCATGGCAAAAAGGGGCATCGCAAGCAACAATTCGATCACGATGCAAACATACGGTTCATCTCATACAACATGCATTCGTTCGCGGGCGTCGTCTCGGGGTTATACCTTCGAAGCGTCGAAGGAAGTAGTGGTACTCGCGGGTCATGGAAGTAGTCGTTCACGTTTCGTAGATGTTCAGGTCGTTGGTAGAGGTACTTGGTGAAATCCGTGGGTGTCAGTAGTTGTACATGGTCTTCGCGTTGTAGTCTGACTTGGCGATTCCAAAACGTTCATCAGTAGTGGAACTTGGCGGTCTCCATGGTCGTCGTGGTACTTGTCAAAAGGAATCCACCGAGGCGTTCTTGTGTCCCTGGATTCAGTGGCCTTGGCAACAACAAAAGGGGCAGCATCACGTAGCATGCTTGGCGAGGGGCTACAAGTGATAGGCCATGCCAGCGGCAAGGCGAGAAGCAGCATCATGAGTCACGGACAAAGAAGGAGGTGCCGGGCGCTGATGGTGGTGGAGCAGGGGAAGTCAACGCGGGCTCGCGCGGTATGGGGAGGCTCGAGGAGGCACCGTCAAGGAGGAATATTGGCGACGCAGCTACGGGCACTGGGAGGCGTGGCTCCGTCGGACAGGGCCGGAGACGAGGTGCAGAAGGGCGGCGAGGGACTCGACAACGGGGACGGCCTGAAACTGTTGCGGGTGGCGCTCAAGAAAGTGATGAAAGAATTTATGGACAAAGTTTGGAGACCAAACTTGAAGTAGAAAAGGAACGAAATTATTTTGCAAGTGTGTTTATGGGTGATTCCGAAATAGTGGAATATTTAACATAGCTCCCTAACAATATTGAGAGACTTTTATATGTTGTAAAGAGAAATCACCATGTGCATTTCCCTCGATTTAAATGGATCAAAGATCCATGCAATTTATTTAGCTGAGTTTTTAAAAGGATTGCATGATGACATGATGCAACATAAAAGATGCAATGAGATGAGATGCATGAACAAAATGCAAAACAAAAGACAAAAAACCAACCACGAAGGAAATATCATATCGCATCTCCGGAAAAGGCAAGAGTTGGAGTTACGAATATGGAAAGTTGTATCTGGGGCGTTACACGTGTCCAGATCGCTGAGCTCACTGAGCCGGACTCCCGCTCAAGGGAAGACATAACCCAGATCCCGGACATAGGATCAGGTATTCAGTCGAAAAAATCGGGCAGCATCCCGGATCCCGAGTTGTCGAACTTGGAGGCTTCCCTGCCTCTAAGCGCTAGGCCAGATCAGAATCCGGATTTAGCCACGAACACCCACCCGTGCTTAAGCCGTCTCTCCTATGTCAGACAGGAGCCCCATGAGACAGTACATTGCTACTGGGCCAGATTCCTCCTTGTGTTAAATAAGGTCAAGGACTGTCGTGAGGAGGACACAGTCTCACTTTTCTGCAAAAACTATACGGACAAGGGAATCCTTAATGCTATAAGTCGTCGTGACATAGTACACCTTGCTGACTTGGCAACCATAGTACAGAAATACTGTGCGATGGAAAGCGCCTGGAAAACCCAAACAGAATTTTGGGATAGCCCGGCTCTCACCAAAACCTTTGTTCGAGCTAAACGGGCGAACTCTCGTAAGTCGGCCGATCCAATCCCCAAGAAGTCGAAGCCCACCCCAGGGCGTGGAACCGTATTGGAAGAATGGCTCAATGGGCCATGTAAGCTCCATAGTACGCCGGACACAACACCAACCCATAGCCTTAGGGCATGTTGGATACTCCGGCAGGTAGCAAAAAGTGGCGAGGATCTCCTTGTAAGCCATAAAGCAGAACAACCTCCCGTCAAAGAACACAATATGGTACTAACAGTCTTCGAGACTTTCGCCTCAAACAATAGGTGCAAGCGAGCTCATCGAAGCCACGTTGGAATCTGCCATGTGGCAAAAATAAATCCATGGAACGACACTGCCATAACTTTCAATGCCAGTGATGAACCTCAATTCCAGACTGTCCGGGCGCCAGCCGCTCTGGTCCTTAGCCCAATAGTGGATGGCTTTCGGCTCACTAAAGTACTCATGGACGGCGGAAGAGGATTAAACTTGATCTACGAAGAAACACTCAAAAAGATGGAAATTGATAAAAGCCGCATTGAACAAAGCGGCATAACCTTCAAAGGAATTATCCCTAGTAGGGAAGCACGGTGTGCAGGAAAAATCACACTCGATGTGGTATTCGGCACCCCAGAGAATTACAGTTCCGAAGAAATCACATTCCAAGTGGCTCCTTTCAGCAGCGGATACCACGCCATTCTAGGGCGGGACGCGTTTGCGAGCTTTCAAGCTATACCCCATTACGGGTACATGAAGCTTAAGATGCCCGGACCCAATGGAATCATCACTCTATCTAGTGATCCGGACGTCGCACTCCGCGCCAAAAACAAAACCGCACCACTAGCCTTGGAAGCATTATCCAAAGCCCTAGCAGCCGAGGAATTAACAACACTACGTGCCACCATGGACAGGGACAACGTGATACTCGACAAGCGACCCAAGTCCACCTCATTTAAACCCGCAGACAAGATAGTCAAATTCCAAGTCCATCCTACGGACCCCACGAAGACAGCTTCCACCGGGACACAGTTCAGCCCCACAATGGACGCTGCACTGCGAGACTTCTTATGCGAGAATTGGGACATTTTTTCCTGGAACCCATCGGACATGCCGGGAATCCCACCCAGATTGGCCGAACACAGTCTCAATATACTAAAAGGATACAAACCTGTCAAGCAGACTTTAAGGCGGTTTTCGGAGCCCAAACGGCAAGCCATGGGGGAAGAGCTAGCCAAGCAACTCGAGGCCGGATTCATCAGAGATATCAAGCATCCGGATTGGATGGCAAATCTGGTAATGGTACCAAAGAAGGACAAATCCTGGTGCCTATGTGTCAACTTCAAAGACCTCAACAAGGCTTGCCCCAAGGATCCCTTTCCCCTCCCTCGCATCGATCAAATCATCGACGCCACAGCAGGACACAACTCGCTGTGTTTCCTCGATGCATACTCTGGATACCATCAAATAAAGATGGCAGAGTCTGACCAAGCTGCAACAGCTTTCATAACGCCATATGGCCCTTTCTGCTTTAACACTATGCCTTTAGGGCTTAAGAATGCCGGCACAACCTACCAACGCATGATTCAAACATGCCTAGAAAAGCAAATCGGCAAAACAGTGGAGGCGTATGTGGACGACATGGTCATAAAAAAAAGACATGTCAAAACCCTAATAGCTGACTTGAGGCTTACGTTCGATAACCTCCGAACATACGACATCAAGCTGAACCCGGAAAAATGCGTTTTCGGTGTCCCCTCTAGAAAACTGCTGGGCTTCATCGTTTCCAATAGAGGAATTGAAGCGAATCCGGCAAAAATCCGAGCTCTGTCGCAGTTGGCTATACCAACAGACCTCAAGCACATCCAGAAACTAGCTGGATGCGTGGCCGCTTTGAGCCGCTTTATCTCCAGGTTAGGACAAAAGGCATTACCTCTTTACCACCTTCTTTGGCGCACCGAACACTTCATGTGGACGGATGCAGCCGCGGCTGGACTCGACGAAATAAAGACCTTATTGGCCAACAATCCAGTCCTAACAGCGTCAAATATCGGGGAACCTATGCTGCTGTAGATAGCTGCAACACATCAAGTTGTAAGCGCAGTGCTCATCGTCGAACGAGAGGTTGACGGATACAAATTCCCGCTACAGAAGCCGGTTTATTACGTATCCACGGTCCTCACCCCATGCAAATCCCGATACCCACACTATCAAAAAATAGCATACGCGGTCTTCATGGCATCTCGGAAGCTACGACACTACTTTCAAGAGTGTTCGATTATGGTGGCCTTCGAAGTACCACTCAACGATATAATAAATAACCGCGATGCTACGGGCCGGATCGCTAAATGGGCCATCGAGCTCCTTCCGTTCGACATAACATACAAGCCACGACGTGCCATCAAGTCGTAAGTACTAGCTGACTTTGTCGCGGAATGGACGGAAGCCGAACTCCCTAAAGAGTACTGCACGTACTCTAACTGGATCATGCACTTCGACGGCTCTAAAATGCTGGCCGGATTGGGAGCAGGGGTAGTCCTGACGTCTCCCACCGGAGACATGGTCTAGTATGTCCTCCAAATGTTATACACAGACTCCAACAATGCAGTCGAATACGAGGCTCTGTTGCACGGTCTTCGGATTGCAGTCTCTATGGGCATTCAACGCCTAGAAGTGCGCGGGGATTCAAACCTCGCAATATCACAAATAAACGGAGACTTTGATGCCAAGGACCCGAAAATGGCGGCCTACCATAATGCCATCCTCAAAATGTTAGCTCGGTTCGAGGGGCTCGAATTCCACCATGTGGCTCGAGAAAACAATCAAGGGGCGGATATCCTCGCCCGCATCGGCGCTAAACGCGACCCTGTCCCACCTAACATATTCCTGGAAAGGTTGTTCAAGCCATCCGTGGTATGGGAAGGGGAGTCCGGCAATACTAGCATGGATCCGAACACACCCCCAGATTCCGAACTATCAGACATAATCGGAGGCTCTACCACTGAAATAACATCTTCGGGCCACGAAATCATGGCTTAATCGCCCCATGGACCGATCCTTTCTTGGCCTAGCTCAATAGGCAGGAGCTCCTTGAAGACCAAAATGAAGCACGTTGTATTGTTCGGTGTTCTAAAGATTACAAAGTCCATGAAGGGGAACTCTATAAGAAAAGCGTGACCGGAGTGCTCCAAAGGTGCATGTCCGAAGAAGGGCGGCAGCTCTTGGCTGAAATCCATGCCGGATTGGGCGGGCACCACGCCGCAGCCCGGGTACTAGTTACCAAGGCCTTCCGTACAGGCTTCTATTGGTCGACGGCCCGAGAAGACGCACAGGACCTTGTCCAACACTGCGTCGGCAGCCAGCTCTTCGCCAACCAGAGTCATATGCCCCCTACCGCTCTCTAAACAATCCCCATAACTTGGCCCTTCGCGGTATGGGGACTGGATATGGTCGGACCTCTTAAAGGGGGAAGCCATAAGAAAAAATACTTATCGGTCATGGTGGACAAGTTCACCAAATGGATAGAAGCCAAACCAGTCAAAACGGCCGAATCCGGACCAGTAATAGACTTCATATCCGGGGTCGTACACCGATACGGTGTCCCCCACATCATCATCACTGATAATGGCTCAAATTTCACAGCTGATGAAGTGAAAACTTGGTGCGGCAAAATGGGCATTTAGCTCGACTACGCTTCCGTCTACCATCCTCAAACAAACGGCCAGGTCGAACGGGAAAACGGTCTCATCATGAGCGGCATCAAACCCAGACTAGTGCGGTCCTTGACAGAGTCGGACACGCACTGGGTCGAAGAGCTCGACTCCATACTCTAGGGGCTGCGGACCACTCCGAATCGCACCACCGGATATACACCATTTTTTATGGTGTACGGCACGGAAGTAGTACTACCCTGTGACATAATACATGATTCACCACGCGTACGCATGTACGAAGAGAAGGAAGCCGACTTAGATCGGCAGGATAACTTGGATGCCCTGGAGGAGGAACGCGACATTGCAAAAGCCCGCTCCACATTCTATCAGCGGCAGGCTCGACGGTACCAAAGCAGAGAAGTACGGGCCAAAACTTATAATATTGGCGAACTCGTTCTACGCCTACCGGAGAAGAAAAAGGACAAGGTCAAACCCAAGTGGGAAGGTCCCTTTGTCATTGACAAAGTTCTCACCGGAGGAGCGTACCGCTTACGTAATGCATCCGATAACAGACTCGAGGCGAACCCATGGAACGCGGCCAGACTCCGAAGATACCACGCCTAGCGCCGCACTCAGTGTCCGTCTCCTTAACCCCTCGTTTTTAAATTATGCTCCCTCCCTTTTACTTTCTCTCCCTTTTTTCACACAAAGTATTTAATACAGTGCGGACTCCTGGATCACTTCGGTCGCACTATGTGTGTAAGCAATACCTGGGGGATTCCTATACGGAAGCTAAAAATAATTACTCTAAAGGCTTTTTACCCATCACATATGTGTTTCCTTTTCCATATATGCCTTTTCTTCACCATTATATGCACCGATATGACTTAAGATGTGGCCAAGATGGGTTGCCTGGCTCTTGTGTTTATGCCCTATGTTCCCGTTAATTCGGCTAGGGCATAAGGGGAGCACCTCTGCGATTGTTACTACCGGTTCAGCCGGATGTGTACCTCACACTGGGTGAAGCCGAAAGCTAGCATCCTTCAGAGAATATTCGGTCGGTGAACAAAAGATGTATTCATTTATTATAATGCAAATCCCCAGAAGTTTTCTATCCTGCGCCTTTGTTCGCAGTCCGAACATGTGCATCGTCGCATGCGTACCCAGGGAAAGAAACCCCTAATGGAACTATTATCCCTGGAAGATGTTTCTTACTATCCATGTAATATAACATAACTAGTTGGGTACTTGTCTGTTCAAGAACTTATGACCCCTACACCTGGTTTTCACGCATACCCCGTTTCTGTATAACTGAGCGGGTATTCGGACACACCCCGGACTGTAGGATCCGGGGGATGAAGCGAAAAGGTCCGCCATGACAAATGATTTTAATCCAGCTAGGGACTACTTATGTCCATTGAATTACACAGTCACTTGGACTGACTATATTCCTCCTCTATACCATCCAACAGGTTATCTAGCTTACAATCCTGTTGAGAATACTTTGCGGCTAATGCTACCTGTTCATACACCAGACTCACGGGAATTTCTTGCCCATATGGCCCCGCCGGTCCAACTTCGGCCATATGGTTCGGGTCCAGCTTTGTGTAGCGCGTCTTCACCATAGCCCAGGCTTCTCTTGCACCTTGACGATAGGCTGACATCTTCCACAATTAGAAGTGTCGCCGTGCTCCTTGAAGCATATCCACAAGCTCCCCCATGCCATTCGGCGGGAAGCTTGATGGCCACAAGGCCTGAGCAACGCCCTGCATCACCTGCCGAGCTCGCTCGTGCAGTTGTGAGAGGTCTTGCAGTAAATCGCCTGCAGATGCGGGCATCTCCTCCTCAGGGTGACCCATTAACATTCCTACAAGCAAAACTCTTTCAATATACTTCCTTGCCGATCTATGCTATAGTTCGTATAGGCACTTACCATAAATGCCGCGTCGAAGCCTTTTGTTCTCCTTCACGGAGTCCGCCAGCTGCGCGCGGACGTCTTTCAATTCCACGTCCAACCGAACATTGGCATCTTGAAGATTATTCTTCTCCTGCTTAACTTGCGTGAGAATGCGCTCGCCAGCCTTTAGCTGCCTTTGGAGATGAGAATCGTCATCCCTTCCGCCCTCCGGATTCACCCCGGGGTTACCTGCAGAATTTTCTGTTAGACTCGTCATACCAGCCACTTACTAACTGGTGCATCTTCGTACAATCGAGAAAAATGTTACCAGATGAGGCCTTATGGGATTCCTCTAACTTTGCAACCGTGGCCCTCAGCTGGGCCTTGCACTCCTCCAGATCCCGAGAAAATTGTTCATTCTTATCTACAAGGACCTGTGCATAAATTGATCCTTTAAACAGTTGTTCCAACCGTTTCAAGTCTCAGGGGCTACTGCTATACATGCTTATCAAAATTTCTTACCCGTATATCTTTGGTATAGTGGTCCGTTGCTCGGGAAAGCCCGCCTTGAGCAGCTCGGATGTATGCGTCTCCCGAATTAAAAGCATTAAATGCCTCTTCGGAAAAGATGTTGTTGCAAAGTACGGCCCGTTGGCACCGGTGACTCATGGTGCTCTCTCCTTCGGAATTCGTGGCAGAGAGCATATCTACGTCCTCTGTGGGAGAACTATGCGGCATCATCCCCACGTCCGCCTCCTCTCTCGAAGCCGGTTCTAGAATCCGGCTGGTGGAGGCGTGATTGGCAGGATCCCCGAATATAGTCCGATTGCTCCTCTTCCTGCCAGGACACGAAGGGCGCTGTTATATTTCAAATACAATGATTATAGGACTGGTTTTTGCCTTACCTCTGTAGCGGCGTTTCGACCCTAACCGCCTTCCTCTTGAGCCTGCCCGATCCGGACGCCTATGGTCGACGGGTCCCTAGGGGCTCGGCCCTGCGCTCCGACCGTCGTCTCTGAAAACACGACACTTCAGAGGAAAGGCATGGCATCGCAAAGGACTCCCTGTCAGAAGATAGGGTTTTCGGCTTGGCTTACACGCGATGTAGGTAGCAGTCCGGGATAATCGGCAACAATAACCACTGAGGCGCCATTGCAGCTCGCCTGATAAAATATCTCGTTGACAAGCTCTACGGTCGTATCCAGATCTTCGAGTCCTGGATCCTGGGCCTTGCCGGGGTCCTCTAGCTGCGGGGAGGGGCTGGAGATTCCTTCTACGACCCTCCTCGGTTCCTGCTCGGAAATGGCGAGGCAGATAATCTTAGCAAAGAACGCCACAAAAAGTGAAGCAGGGAAAGGAATGACGACTTACCCACTTTGGGGGGTTGTACATGGAGAACCCATCCCGCGGTTTACTGTGAAGGAATTCTTCCTCTTCTCCCTTGTATAAATTGGACAATATTCTTCCCAGAGCAGTGGCGGAGTCCAGGCCCTTACGGCCACAGCGGGTGGCATCATCTTCCCCGTTGAAGTGTCACATGGGCTTGCCCGATATTGAAGCGGTTGCACTCCCCGCATTATACATATTGCCATAACCTCTACTATCGTCAATCCAGACTTGGCCAGTAACTTTATCCTTCTCATCAGGAAGTGTATTTCCCTGGTATCCTCCTCTTGGGGGCCTCGGGGGCGCCAGCTTAGACGCGCCCTCGGTGGGGCGTTACTGAACTTGGGGAGACATGTCCGGACTGGATCCGGAAGAGGAACGTCATCAATGTAAAACCACTCCGAAGGCCGGTTCTCTGGTGCCTTTTTGGGAGTGCCGGATAGGTATCCGGTCTCGGCAATGCGCCATACTTCGGCCCCACCCACTTGACATAACGATTCTCCCTGGTTGCGGGGACAAGGCAGAACAGCTTCTTCCATAACCCGAAGTGAGCCTCGCAGCCTAGAAATAGCTCACAAAGGGCGACGTACCCTACTATATGCAGTACGGAGGCAGGGGTGAAGTTGTGCAACTGGAGGCCGTACAAGTCCAGGAGCCCGCAAAGGAACAGGTGGATAGGAAACCCGACGCCCCTTAGTAGATGCGGGATGAGGCATGTTCGCTCCTCTGGAGACGGATTAGGAGATCCCTCCGCTTGTTCCGCGCTGTTATAGGTGGCTATTCCGGCTCGGACGGGGACCATGAACGTCGGTGGGAGAAACCCTTGGGTTTGTAACTCTATCAAACGGCTATGAGGAACTGAACACTCTTCCCAATCCCCCGGCTTGGAGCGAGGAGAGCGAGCAAAAGAGCTGCGACGATCGGCCATGTTGGAATGGTTCTTTCCGGAGCGCTCTGTTGGATGCTTGCTCGAAGGGGAAGAGTGAGGTCTGGATCTAAGAATCCCCGTCTCTTAAAATAGACGGTTGTCCTGAAGGATCGGGGGTGGCAAGTGCAAAAATGCCTCGGCTCCTCGCATTCGCTCGACACGTGGAAATGGTCATTATTGAGGCACTGAAGCCGAGGAGTGCAACATTGATGAGAAGCCGGATACTATTCATCGTAACAGGAACTTTAGAGTATCCGGAGATGGAACCCACCTTGCAATGCCGGAAACAAGACTGCGCGCCGGACTCATCGTCATTGAAGCCTGGTTCAGGGGATACTGAGGGAGTCCTGGATTAGGGGGTATCCGGACAACCGGACTATATACATCTCCGGACTATTAGAGCGTGAAGATACAAGACTCAAGACTCCGTCCCGTGTCCGGATGGGACTCTCCTTTGCGTGGGATGTAAGCTTGGCGATCCGGATATTGTGTTTCCTTCCTTGTAACCGACTCCATGTAAACCCTATCCCTCTCCAGTGTCTATATAAACCGGAGAGGTTGGTCCTTAGAAGGCCGATCACAATTACAATCATAATCATCATAGGCTAGCTTCTAGGGTTTAGCCTCTACAATCTCGTGGTAGATCTACTCTTGTACTACTCATATCTTCAATATTAATCAAGCAGGAAGTAGGGTTTTACCTCCATCGAGAGGGCCCGAACCAAGGTAAATATTGTGTCCCTTGCTTCCTGTTACCATCAGCCTAAGACGCACAAATCGGGACCCCCTACCCGAGATCCGCCGGTTTTGACACCGACACCCATATCATAAGAGCACAACTCTGGTTACCTCGGTAATCCGGCTATCAAGCCCATACTATAAGAGCACAGCTCTGACTACCTCGGTAATTCGGCTATCAAGCCCATACTATAAGAGCACAACTCTGATTACCTTGGTAATGCAACTATCAAGCCAATCTTATAACTTCATATGAGCACAACTCTTATTACTTTACTAATCCGGCTATCAAGCCAAAATTCTAACTTCCTATGAGTATAGCTCCGACCTACTAGGAGGCTTAATGCCCAGGTTAAAGGGACCAAAGAGAGTCTGTTGCACAGCACAACTCAAACATAGGTACCCGGCCTTGATGGTTCAAAATACATACCTGATTCACAGAGCATAGCTTTGATAACCCCTTCTTGGTTTGAAACGCTAGTATATTTTTGATTGAGTGATTGGAATCATGTGCTTATAAATCATTGGATTATTGCCCTCATTGGATTTGGCAATGTAAACCGGTAGTATGAGCCAATTCTACAGATAAGGTATTCAAATCTTTAATCTCCAAACTTGGTTGAATTGTCTTGAGGATATTGAATGATTGAGGTTTTCATATCGGATTATATTATTCAAATCTTAAATAGCGAACATGGTTGGATTTTTATTATGGTTATCAATAACCAGTATTATGATTGAGGTTTTCAAAGTCGCTTCAGTGCAATGACTATTATTTTATCAATGTATATAATTTTTTCTACAATGGAAGGAATAGTCCCGAGTCGCTGCAGGCTTACGACCCGGGACTTGGGGGCTACATTATTCAAATTGAGATTATATCAAATATGCAAGTCTCATGTCGCTGCAAGCATGCACCATGACACTTGGGGGGCTAATGCAAAGTCATTTTTTGGCCTTATTGAAGACCCGACTCATCACATCATAATGTGACGGCCCTTGGGGGCTACCAATTACTCCTATCAATGATTCAAGGTACACAAGCACTACTAGGGAAAAGCCTATACACAGAATCTTACCAGTAGCGCTGCTCAAAATACAACACTACTGCTACTTAGCAGCAGCGCGTGATAGCAAAATGCGCTGCTGAAAGAAAAATAGCAGCAGCGCGTCCACCGCAAAACGCGCTACTACTCTAATTGCCATGACCTCGCCCCCCGCTAGTTATAGCAGCAGCGCCCTATAATGAACCACACTACTGCTATGGAAGTTAGCAGCAACGCGCTTCGAAGAAAACCGCTACTGCTAAGATCAGCCCACAAGTTTAGCCCCACCTTGCTCCGTGAACAGGGTGTTTACCACCTTAAATATGTTATTTCTAAAACTATCACAACCAGTTGGTGTTCACTGAACTCTATGTGTAAAATTTGTGGCCGCAATATGAGTCCTCTCCGGTTCCTACCGGGGAGGACTCATATTGACAATTCAGATTGTACACAAAAAGATCATTGATGGCCAATGTATTTTTGCATAGACGTATTTTTGTATAGTTACACTTAGTAGTAGCGGTTTATATGCAATGCGCTACTACTATTCAGATTAGCTGTAGCGCGTTTCGGCAAACACGCTACAACTATCCCTACCTTATCCCCACGCGCACGACCGACCCTCTCTCTCACTCACACTCTCACTCTCGCCCGCGTGCCGATAACCGTCGTCGTGCATCACCGGCGCCGCCGCCTTCATCCGTTCGCCGCCGAGGTACTCCCCTCCTTCCGTCCCTCCTCCCTCCTCCTCGCACATCCTCCCTCCGCCTGCGGCCGCCCCTCCCTCCTCCGTCGCCGCCCTCCTTCCTCCGCCTGCGGCCGCCCCTCCTCCCTCCGCCGCTGGTAGCCCTCCTCCCACCGCCCTCGACCTCACCGCCGCCACCCGAGCCCACCCAGCACTGCCGCCTCCCGATCCCGATCCCGCCCTCGCCGCCCCTAGCTACCTCTCCGTCGCCCCCCACCCCCTGCCACTAGTTAGTGCTAGATTTAGTAGTAGTAGATGTTAATTTAGGGTTCATAGCTAGTACTAGATGTTGCTTAGTTAGTACTAGATTTTTACTAGTAGTAGGTGTTAATTTAGGGTTCACATTAGTACTAGATTTTTAGTAGTAGATGTTAATTACTAGTAGTGATGGTACTAGTTAACTAGGGCAGTATGATTAATAGTAGTTGTAGTTGAACTAGTTTAGTTGTAGTTGAACTAGTTTAATAAGTAAATTAATAAACTAGTTGAATTAATAGAACTAATGTATTTTTAGTAAGATAATTAATATAACTAGTTGAACTACTTTATTTTTAGAAAGAACTAGTTTTTTTCTATTTATAGTAAGTTTATAATTAGTAAGAACTTGTTGAATTAATAAAACTAGTTGAACATGTCATATTTGTTGTTATTTTTTAGTTTAAGCAATTATTCGGGATGTATTAGTGATAACTTATACGGTTTCAGGTTGTGTTGTTGCTCAAATAGGATATGTGGTTGCCCAAGTGGCCGTTCATGTTCAGTTTACATCTCCGAGTGGCCTATGTTTTGCCGGAGTGTTGATTAATTTTCGTTCCGGCAAATTTCAGGCGCTCGATATGTCCTTTTTTAGCAAAGGTCATGCCAGATTTTTTCGTGAATTCCGGCATGACTTGTGCTAGAATATGTACACGGTTAATCTTTGAATTATGAACGTAGGAAATTTCGTACTCGGACGACGACAGTCTCCCGGGGGAGTGCAGCTGGTGCCACGACGATCGAGGTATGTGCGACAGGTTAGTTGAGCTGGACAAAGATCGGTGCTTCAGCATTAAGCTCGAGGAGACCTTTGATGTTGAAACGGTACGCAACAATGACAAGTGTTTTTTTCGTAATTAAGCATGACTTCAACTATTTGAACGTCTAATTTTCATATTTTACAATTCGACTAGCTTATTCCATGCCATGCAAGACGCTTTGTCTTGGAGAGGATGGGTTTTGAAGACCATGAAAATTTTGAAACAAAGAAAATACACCTAAGGACCCATCATGATATAGATTTTGAAGTAAATCTGTGCAATGCTCAGAGCGTAACCCATTTTGGTTGCCAAAATTGGGAAGCACTTTGCAAAATGTATGGTTTTTATGAGGGTATGATTGTCACCATGGGTCTTGGTGAACCTGACATCGAGCAAGACAATATGGACATTTGGGTCCTTGTTGATACGCTTCCGATTGTACCGCTATGTGAGTTTCTCAAACATAGTTATTAACTAATTTATATTGTTTATTTCAAAATAGTTGATAGCTTATTTCCATTGACAGCTTATTTTGATTCTTCAAAGACTGTGCGGAAGATGGTAGATAAAACCCACTACACTGATGGCACCGAATTAACGTATAAGGAGAAAAATCATCTGATCGCATTTTGTACTATTCTTGAGAATTACAATAACTATTATCGAACTCCTCCAAATTATGGTGAATACGTGCCACTAGTGCATGTGTTGAACCACGGTAACTTCTCTGGAGATACCCTGGTAAGATTTTTTACTATTACGACATCCGTGCATCTTTTGCATACTTCTAAAACTAGTACATCATTGCTAACTACGAAGTTATTATTATGTTTTTCAACAGAAACTCCCGATGGATTGTGTGCCTCATCTGATGTCTCTGAATGGTCGCCTCTCAGTTCTGACCATACTGCCAGGTAAATCTAGGGAGCTCACCTGTGCATATTGGATTTCTAAAACCGGTGAACACATGATCATCAAAGAATGGAAGAAATGTATGGACATTCGCAAGGAGGTTCTTGGAAGTAACATTCAGCGAAAGGCAAGAATTGGAGACATGCTAATCTCCATTCTCCATAATGGAGAGTCAGGGGCTATCTTGTTTTTTCCTATTTTACCTTAGAAAATGTAGTAGGTCTTAATCGAATGTAGTAGGTCCTATGAGGTACAATATGTTTATTATGTAGTAATGCGTTAGAGTTGATAATGAGGAGTACTTGTGATTACGACTAGTGACCAATTTGCTATGTGATGTCATTGATGAAAACGATGATCTTGAGGAGGTGTTATATGACAATGATGTATTATGATGATAAGTTATTAATGATATGATGATGATGATGATATTATATTATCATTGGGTGAAAGGACCGCGAATTAGTTTCAAGTGGATGGACATCCACTTGAAACTAGTCCACGGTTCTTTCACCCCGTGATGTAATAACTCATTATGATGTAAAAACAATCTCCAAATTCCTGTTGTATGAAAACTTGTGTAAAGGTGTATGAATATAAAATGAAATAAAAAATAAATAAATAAAATACTAAATAATAGTAGTAGCGCGGGAAAGGAGAAGCGCTACTACTAATTACCAGTAGCGCGGTTCTGAAGAACCGCTACTACTAAGTCAATTTAGCAGTAGCGTGGATCTAGGCATGCTATTGCTAAGGTTTAGCTGTAGCGCCTTATCAGTAGCGCTCCTTCCCGCGCTACTGATAGGCCTAAAACTCGCGCTGCTGCTAGGCTTTTCCCTAGTAGTGAAGTCTTAATCCATTATATTCAAGGGTCCACTACTCAGTTGGTAAAGCACAAAGCTCTTAACCTTGTGGACGTGGGTTCAAGCCCCATGGTGGATTTACATCATATCATGTTATTTTCAATGAAGCATGATCATATTTATAATGTTCCCTGCTCATTATTGCATAATGACCCGACCCTTGGGGGCTACACTGGTTGAAGTTTTTTGAGCATAAGGCAATTACAAGTCCCAGGTTGCTGCAAGCATGACAAACCCGACACTTGGGGGCTACATAATATGGAGTATTCAGTTTTTACTAGTGACTGGGATGAACAACATGGATTTCTTCAAAAGTGGCAGTATTTATATTGAAGCAAATCTTAAACCATCACTTTGTTCTGCTTAAGACTTGGGGGCTACAGGTAATATGGATATAAGGGAGAAAATCTTCAAATTCTCCGTTTTGAGTAAACCAAATTGACCCAATGTCTGCAACAATTATGACCCGACGTTGGCAACAAATTATGACTCGGCGTCATTTGTTTATAACCCGACAATTTTGGTAATGATAAACCGGCAAGTTTTACATCTTCAAGCCGGCTGAAAGTCAGATGAGTATTTCAAGACCAATATTTTTTAAGCCGGTGCTTTGGAAACCGATTCAAGTGGATTATTTCTTACAATATTTCTCTACAAGAGACCAATGTCAGCAAATTGACTCTGGAGCTGGCTTATTGACCTAGATTTCTCAAGAAAAGTATCTGGATTTTTTTGCATTCACAAAGTTTGAACATATCTACTAAAGGAGATTTGCTATGAGTTCATGGTCCTATATCAAGAAGGAAATGACAAGGACTTGAAGATGATCAAAGCCGGTTTACAAGAATTTTTAACCCAGAATACAACTTGTCAAAGTTGTTCTTGTGTTTGTTTTACAGGATCAGTTTAACATGGATAAATCCAAATTAAACTGGGGGCTAATGTCAGGGATATACTCCGCGGTATGAACCGGCCGAAAGTATAACCCGGCCGGGCTTGGCGGTTTACTTGAGACCCGGTGGACACTTGGCGATTCACTAGCGACCCGCCCTCACCAGATGGTTTAGAAGCAACCTGCCTGAACATTATGACGCACTAGTAACCCGGGGGTGGCAGACGGATGACAAGGTCCAAGGCCCAGAAGGCCGGTTTATGTTAATGGTGGGCCGGTTTAAGAAGAAAGGCATGAGGAATATTTACCTTACAAGGAGTTAAGACCAGGACTTGTATCCGGTTTGTATTAGAAGGTAGACTAGTCCTAATCCTAATAGGACAACACATGTAACCCGCCCCTCTAACTTATATAAGGAGGGGCAGGGAACCCCAAGAGGGGGGGAATCTTAAGGGTTAGACATAACCGGGAGAGCCGGTTTACGGCGACTCCCTCATGATGATAATGAGACCTAGCCACAAACAACATGTAGGGTTGTTACCGGATGATGTTTCCCGCAGCCCGAAGTTGTCTAAATCTTTGTCTTGCATGTTGCATCTGTCGATTCCGATCAACCCCTTCGAGCTACCGCGTAGATGCGTTGGCCTCACGACTAAGTCCTCACACTAGGACATCTGTCGTGACTATTCTAGGACAGTACCGGCTCTGCGTAATGAGCATTTACCCAAGGATTTCAAGGGACCTCGAAAGGTGCCCAATTACACGGCCGACTTACAACTGGGGCATGGATCGAAAGCTACGAGATGGCCATGTAACTATTGGAAGTCAGTGACGCTGTGATGGTCAAGTATTTCACCATGATGCTGGATGGAACGGCCCACACTTGGTTGAAGGGGCTGCCGCCTAATTCCGTCAGTTCATGGGCAGAGTTAAAAGCCCGGTTCATTCAAAACTTTAAAGATACCTGCAAGTAGCCCATGTCAATTGTGGACATGACTCATTGCAAGGAAGAGGAGGGTGAGTCCACGACCCATTGGGTGCGCCGGGTCAAGGCCATAATACTTTCATCTGATAAGATGGATGCCGGCTCTGCAGTCTTAATGTTGGAGAAAAATTGCCGTTTTGAGCCTGTGAAACAAAAGCTGGGACAGCTCAAGTGCGATTGCAATGACATGGCCGAGCTGATGGTGGCTTTGGTCAAGTATGCCGACTCTGATAGTACCAAGGATCCCGAGTCTGACGAAGAGAAGGCAGGGAAGGGAAAGAAGAGCGGCAACGCCAAGGGTCCTCACATAACCCGGCAAATCAAGGAGGTAATAATGAATATAAGGCTGATGGTAGCTCGAAGTTTGTGGCTAAAACCAATGCGCAGGGTAACAATCAACGACGTAAGGGGAGACCACCTCCTCGGTCTAGCGGGTCAGGTCCCACTCTTGAGCAGTTGCTAAATGAGCCCTTTCCAAGGCATGATACTCTGCAGAAACCGGGCACTCACATGTGGAAGGATTGTATGATCATGAAGGATTTATAGAACTCTAACATGTTTGACAGCAATCATGGGCCGGGTGGCGGCTTAGGCCGCGACGGTTTTCATGGCCCAGGTGGAGGCTCTAATTCCAACTTTCAAGGCCCTCAAGGTAATCAGGGCAGTTATAATCAGCAATCTGGCCAGGTGGTCAGCAGCAACAACAATCTAGATATCAGAGTTATCCGAAGCAGCTAAATAGTGGACAATATCATGTGTTTACCACCAATTTGTGCAAACGAGACCAGAAACTTCATAAGAGGGCTGTGCACGCTATCGAGCCAGCAGTTCCTCGTTATTTGAGATGGTCTGAGCAGCCTATTCTGTGGAGTAGGGAGTATCACCCTCCCCGGGTTGACAATCCGGGTCACTTGGCTCTGGTGGTGGCATATCAGGTTGGTGGATGTAAATTCACTTAAGTGCTCATGGATGGAGGCAGTAGCATCAACATCCTTTATTATGAGACTTTCCGTCGCATGGGGTCGACTAATAAAAATCTGAAGACGTCCAACACTGTGTTCCATGGAGAGGTGCTTGGTAAGTCAGCGTACCCAGTGGGTAAGATTGAGCTGGAAGTGGCCTTTGGAGATGAGCATGATTCCAGGGCTGAGAAGTTAACTTTTGAGGTGGTAAAAATGAAAAGCCCATATCACGCACTGTTTGGACGGTCGGCTGATGCAAAGTTCATGGCACTGCCGTGTTATGATTATCTGCAGCTCAAGATGTCGAGTCATAAAGGAACCATCATAGTGCATGGGAGTCAGAAGATAGCCTTGGAATGTGAGGAAGTGATGCTGCTTATGTTGAGTCTGTCTGTGCAACAGAGGAGTTGAATTTTTACAAGGATAATGTTGACCCGGCGGACATGACGTCTTTGAAGAAACCAACCATAGAGCATGAGCCAGTGATGAAGTTTAAATCGGCCGACAAGACCAAACTCGTTGATTTTGTTCCGGGCGACTCATCTAAGCAGTTCAGTATCAGTGCTAACCTGGATCCAAATAGGAAAGCACGCTCATCGAGTTCATCCGTGAGAACCGGGACATCTTTGCATGGAAGCCTTCTGACATGCCAGGTGTACCGAGAGAACTCGTTGAGCACACTCTCAATATTGATCCAAAATTTAAGCCGATCAAGCAGTTTCTCCGACAGTTCAATGAGGAGAGGCGTAAGGCCATTGGTGAGGAAGTGGCCTGGCTCTTGGTGGCCGGGTTCATTGTTGAAGTTTTTTATCCAGAGTGGTTGGCTAACCCAGTGCTAGTGCTTAAGAAGAACGACACCTGGCGTATGTGTGTGGATTACATGGACTTAAACAAGGCTTGCCCGGCTGATCCTTTTGCTATCCCTCGTATTGATCAAATCATTGATGCGATGGCGGGTTGTGAGCGTTTGAGCTTTTTGGATGCTTATTCTGGTTATCATCAGATCAAGATGGCAGTTAAGGACAAGGAGAAGACGACTTTTATTACTCCTTTTGGAGCCTTCTTCTATGTATCTATGCCTTTTGGGCTCAAGAGTGCCCACGCGACTTATCAGCGATGTGTGCAAAACTGTCTTCACAATCAGATTGGGCGCAATGTTCATGCTTATGTGGATGACATTGTGGTGAAGTCCAGAGAGAAGGAGACCCTGATAGATGATTTGAAGGAAACCTTTGATAATCTCTGGGTCTATAAGATGATGCTCATCCCGACCAAGTGTGTGTTTGGTGTGCCAGCTGGCAAGCTTTTGGGTTTTCTGGTTTCTAACATAGGCATTGAGGCTAACCTGGCGAAGATCAAGGCCATCACCTCCTTAGCTAAGCCAACGTGTATCAATGATGTTCAATGCTTAGCGGGTCGTATTGCAGCTTTAAGCCGGTTCATAAGCCGGTTAGGTGAGAAGGACATACCGCTGTATCAGATGATGAAGAAGACAGGCGACTTTGTCTGGAGTGAAGCTGCTAACGCTGCCTTTGAAGATTTGAAGACACAGCTAGCTGAGCCACCGGTCCTTGCTGCTCCCATTGATAAGGAGCCAGTATTGCTAAATGTGGCTGCTAACACGTGTGTTGTCAGTGTGGCCATTGTGGTGGAGTGCAAGGAGGTTGGCAAGGAACATCCGGTTCAATGGCCGGTTTATTACATCAGTGTGGTGCTTACTGATTCCAAGCAAAGGTATCCACATTGGAAGAAGCTCGTTTATGGGGTGCTCATGGAAAGCCGGAAGCTTAAGAAATATTTCCTAGGTCATCCCATCACTGTGGTCAGTTCTGCTCCTTTAGGAGATATCATTCAGAATAGAGAAGCCACGGGACGAGTTGCCAAGTGAGCCATTTAACTTGGGTCTCATGGTTTAAAGTATGTGCCACGCACTGCCTTCAAGTCTCAAACACTGGTGGACTTCATCAACAATTGGATAGAGCTGCATATGCCTGAAGAGAAGACGTGCAACACATTTGGACCATTCACTTTGATGGGTCCAGGCAATTGGAGGGCTCGGGGGCTGGAGTTGTTTTAGCTTCCCCTCGAGGTGACAATTTTTGTTATGTTCTAAGGTTGATGTTTCCCTGTACTAACAATGCAGCTGAGTATAAGGCCTTGCTCCATGGTATTCATATGGCTAAGGAGATGAGCTTAAGCCGGGTAAGGTGCTTTGGCGACTCAGATTTGGTGGCTCAGCAAGTCTCAGGCAAGTGGGATTCCAAGGATCCCCTCATGGCGGCTTATCACCGTGAAGTTGATGCCATTGCTGGACACTTCAAGGGTTACCAAGTGGAGCACATTGATCGCGGAAAGAATGAGGCGGATGATGCTTTAAGCCGGCTGGGGTCTCAGCGTAAGACGGTGCCGCCTGACACTTTCTTGGATATTCTGCATAACCCTTCTGTCAAGTTGCCTACAGAGGAAGACTTGGCCGTTCCTGACCCGGAAGCACAATTGGTGGCGGCTCTTCACGTCATCCCCGATTGGACATTGCCATACTTGGCTTACATGACCCGGGGCGAGTTGCCTGAGGATGAAACCTTGTCTAGGAAGATAACCTGGCGGTCTAAGTCAATGACAATTGCCAATGGTGAGTTGCATCATCGCAGTGTCACTGGGGCGTTTCAACATTGTGTTTCTCCTGAGGAAGGTCAAGAAATTCTTTGTGAGATTCATGAAGGAGATTGTGGCCATCATGCCGGTTCAAAGTCCTTTGTGGCCAAAGCTTTTCGTCATGGATTTTATTGGCTGACGGCTCACGCTGATGCGGAGGATCTAGTCAGTAAATGTGATGGTCGTTAGAAATTCTCACGACGGGCTCACGTGCCGGCTCAAGAATTGAGGATGATTCCAATTACTTGGCCATTTGCAGTCTGGGGACTCGACATGGTTGGGCCTTTCAAAAGATCCAAAGATAAAAAGACCCACCTCTTGGTGGCGGTTGACAAATTCACAAAGTGGGTTGAGGCAGAGCCAGTTAGTAAGTGTGACGCAGCCATGGCGGTTCAATTCATGAAAAAGGTGATCTTTCGTTTTGGCTTTCCACACAGCATTATAACTGACAATGGCACTAATCTATCCAAGGGTGCCATGGAAGAGTTCTGTCAATGTGAGCATATCTGGCTTGATGTTTCATCAACAGCTCACCCCCAATCCAATGGTCAAGCTGAAAGAGCTAATCAGGAAATCTTGAAAGGTATCAAACCCCGGCTTATGGTTCCTTTGCAATAGACGCCGGGTTGTTGGGAGGAGTTTCCTTCGGTGATATGGATCATCAATACTACCCCCAATAGGTCTATAGGTTACATGCCTTTCTTCATGGTTTACGGAGCAGAGGCGGTTCTCCCTAGTGATATTCGTCATGACTCGCCCCGCGTGGCGGCTTATGTTGAAGCTGATAATGAACAGGTGCATCAGGATGCACTTGACCTGTTAGATGAAAAGCGTGACTAGGTAGCAGCTCGCTCGGTGATTTATCAACAGGACCTGCGCCGCTATCACAGCCGCCGAGTTAAGTCTAGAACCATTCAAGAAGGTGACTTGGTGCTCCGGCTCATCCAGGATCAAACCGATGCACATAAGTTATCCCCACCTTGGGAAGGGCCCTTTGTGGTCAGCAAGAACTTGAACAACAGGTCATACTATCTTATCGACGTTCGAGAGCACAAAGACTCATATAAGTCGGAGGAGGAGACCCGCCGGCCATGGAATATTGCTCATCTTCGGCCTTACTACACTTGAGCCATCAGCTCTCATGATGTACATATTTTTGACGATGTATATATTATGATAAGTAATAAAGCAGGACCTCTGTCCTTTTCATCCTCAATGATCATATGTTTTCATCATCATAATTCCGGTGACCAATTGGGGGTTGATCATATTCGAATCTAGCTTAACCCTCTTGGTCCGGCTCATGATCGTATTCGAATCTAGCTGTTAAACCTCATGATCACTAGGGGGCTTCCTGTTAACATAGGTCGTATTCGAACCAAAGAGAACATAGCTGTCGGTACCCTCTTGATCAGCACAATGCTAAACTCACTAGGGGGATTCTTGATCGTATTCGAATCATAGCTTAACCCCTTTTGGGTCCGACTTTGATCGTATTTGAATCAGAGTCGTTAAAAAACTCTCAAGGTCATTTGGGGGCTTCCTGTTCAAACATAGGTCATATTCAAACCAAAGAGAACATAGCTGTCGGTACCCTCTTGATCGGTGCAACGCCAAAACCACTGGGGGATACATGGTCATATTCGAATCCTAGCTTAACCCCTTTGGTCCGGTTTACTGATCGTATTCGAAACAGAAGCCTCAATTTTTCGTTCTACTTGGCTTAAGTTTTTTTGAAAACAATCTTTGGTTTTGGCTTGAGACTTTGTTGTCAGATCTAAGTACAAGAGTGGTTTAAACTTAACCCGGCCTGGTTTTGGACGATAAGTCACCAGCATATGACAATCATCATACATTTGGAAGTGTTGGCTTCTAAGGATTGGGTTATGACTCTTACTGTTCAGGTCACATAAACTGGCAGCGCAAATTCACAATCATAGGTATGATATTATAGTTGTGTTTCCAAGCTATAATTCATAACATGTTTATCTGTGACTCTTTTTTCCATATTAGTGGTTGTATGTAAGATATTATGACCCTCCCTGCGGTAAGCCGCCCAGGGTTCTTGTGATCTATTTCTATGTGCAGGACATTTTAAAAGACTTTCTTATGCATAAGGAAAATAGATGCTAAGTATAAACAAGGGCGAATATAAGATGGTGGCTTAATAGTGTTGAGCACCAAAACGTGCAGGATGGCACGTCAAAGAAAAGTCATTTACCCTATTACTTGACTCCCCGAGTCCAAATGATTAAATTATTTTTCAGCAGGCTACAAATATGAGCCGCTCGGCGGATCAATTCTCTTGTTGACCCGAAGCTTCTGGATCAGCCCTCTCCGCTCCTTCGTCCTGTTCCCTGTCCTGGAAGGTTGATGATGACCAGTCAATGCCATTCAAAGATTCAAATTCAGCTTCATCATCAATTAGTCCGGTCGGGTCAACTTCAGGGGCGAAGGTATGCTTATGAATTGGTGGGATTAGGCTTGTCACTTTATAATGTGGCGTCGGCATCCTCTGGTTCTCTGTGTCATAACCCGGATGGTACTTGGTGAGATCCGCTTCATCAGCAATCAGGGTGGCCACAGGGCGTATTTCCTTCACACAAGTAGTGAAGTCCTCTTGTTCAAATGAGGTGCCATTGTCCTTAAGGCTTGGATACCCAATGGCGATGTCGGCCGGGTCTAACTCTGGTAGCCAAGCTTTGGCCCGGCTTAAGGCAGCAACGGCTCCGGCTCTCGCAGATGATCGCCTTAATTCATTGAATCGCTGGGGCAGTACAGAAAGCTTCTTTAGCACATCCACCAGGAGTGTGGGGACTTTGTTTGACAGGGCAACTGTGGCTAAGGCACGCTGAGATCCAGTGTAAAGTTGTTCCACGAGCGTGTAAACCGCCTTCAGCTTCACCAGCATGTCCTAATTGGGATTTGTGCTCTTGGGGCCTGCATAGCAATATCAGGTGAGTTAATGACAAATCATATGATCACTAGAAAGATTCAATATTTGACACTTACAGGGCGACTTACCAAAGATTGCTGAGACCATCTGAGATACATGGCATTTTAAGCCAGACAATTCAGTGGTCACCTCTTCAAGAGCTGCCTCTGCTTTGTCAGCTCGATGGGTTAAAGCGATTTTTTCCTCAGCCCAGGCCTTTTTCTCCACTTCAAAGTCTGTTTTCAATTTCTCTTGTTCAAACACACTGAATTCAAATTTGGAATTGACTCTTTGGGTTTCAGTCTCCTATGCCTCCAAGCGGTTCTTCAATTCAGACAGTTCTGATTGAAGTTGAGTAGTGGTGGCCTGAACAGATACCAAGTCAAAATTATGAATATTAGCATGCAGATTAAGTCCCAAGCCTTTTGCAAGCAACAATGCTTGGCACTTGGGGGCTAATGTCTACCGAAAGATTCTACCTAAGTGGCGGTTCATGAGAGTAAGTCCCAACACTTTGCAAGCAAGAGTACTTGGCACTTGGGGGCTAATGCATATTGCTGTTAAATCTACACAAGTACTATATTCTACACAAGCATTTGAAGGACCGGCTCATTCATGTTGATTAAACTGGCCCTTGGGGACTATGGGTTAAGCCGGATTCTTAGAGGTTTGACAAAAGGATATTACTGATGCTTATATGTTTGTTCTAAGTCTACAACATATTCATCATAAGCAATAGACTTGGGGGCTGGCATAGTAAGGATAATTTAGTGAAGGGAAGAGTTTATACCTCAAATTTCTGGTGCATTTGCTTCACCATATCAACTTCGAGGTCACGGCTGCTGTGCACTTGGCTAAGATAGCCAGAAAAACTTCCGCAATGCTCATGTGAGTATAATCAGCAACATCAAATCTGACCTTACGACATTCTAGGTGCTCTTCCTTGGCAGAACACTTGGCTAGCACGGTAGGTTTTCCCGGCTCAGTGTAGCTAGTCTTGGTAATTTCGACATCGATATCTTGTGGGTCGTCTGTCTTGGCTGGGCTAGAAGCTTCAGGGTTGACAGAGCCATCAAAAGCTTGATCAGCAGGCGGGTCAGCGGTTGGCGTTGGCGTGTCATGAGCCGGTCCAAGCAGCGGCTCGGGAACAGAGGTCTTAGGCGCGGCCATTTGGAGTTCCGTCTCGTTGAAGGTTGGCTCTTCGGGTGGCTTGTTCTTCTTCACCCTCTTGCTGGGCTTGGCTTTTCCACTGCATAAGATCAAAAAGATCAGTACAAATATAAATAATTGAAGTGAATACAGGGTAAGAAAATCATCATTACCCTGGAGCAGTCTTAAAAGCCGACATGTTGGACTAGATTGAGTCACCGGAGGAAGGTGAAGTTTCCTGATAATTTGAATCAAAAGAATTGAGTGGTTGACGAATGAGACCCGTCAAAGGATAAAAAGGATTTAAGTCAGAGGTGACCTTGTTCCGGCGCTTCCTTGGTGTGTTAGGTAAGACGGAGGAGAGTTCCGCGTCCTTGTGGTCCGGGTCTGCCTCCGTCTCTCATGAATCTGTTGCTTCAAAAGAATATGAGGATCCTGATAAGCTAAGGGATGTGAAAATCTTACTTTCTGGGTTACTCTTCGGATTTTCTATCTTGGCAAAGGCTCAGAGTCGGAGGAAATAATAGTTACCTCTTCGTCCACTCCATGACTCGTTCCCGTGTCACCCTGATGATAATAAGTGTCAATAAGGTGGTTCGAAAAGGAGCCAAGAGAGTCAAGAGCTACCTCTGACTCAGAGGAATCTTCTAGTCGAAGCAAGTCAGAGGTGCTGGCCTTGTTTCCTTTCTTCTTAGCAGCGGCTTTCCTGGCGGCTCTCTTAGCCTTCCTGGCTCTCTTCGCAGCCTCATGATCATACTTTGTCTTCCAAAATTTTTCGTCAGCCTGTGAAAATAAGTAAAGGTTTGAGTAAAGACCAAACATCAAGGGGAAGGTAAATTCATTTAGTTTGGCGGCTTACCGCTGGAGCCGAGTTAGCTTTGCAGAAGGGGCTTAAGCCCACCTTGCCACAATCTGCTAGGCTTTCATTCAAGAGTAACTTTCTCATATCATTGATGACATCGTTAGGTAAATCGTTCGGGCTATGCCGCAGAGGGTTATTCTTCTTGCCCGTGTAGGTGCACATCAAACCGGAGCGACGGCTCAACAGAATGATCCACGAGGCAACCCAAACCCGGACCAAGTTAGTACCATTTAAACCATTCCCCAAAAGATCCTTGACTTTAGCCATGGTGGGGGCGATTTTCTGGCGATCAACAGCTGACAACTTGTCTGGAAGAGGATGATTAGACTCGAGGCGCAGGGCGTGAAAGTCGGGCAGAGGGTTCTCATCAGCCGGAGAAGTATCTTGGCAGTAGAACCATGTCTGGTTCCATTCTTTGGGGTGACTTGGTGGATTCGCATAAGGGAAAATGGAATCTCTCCGTCGTTGGATTGAGACCCCACCGAGCTCCAAGCTAGGTCTGTTGGCACATTCATTTTGGCGGTTCAAATAAAACAACTCTCTGAAGAGTAGCAAGTTGGGCTCTTCTTCAAGATACACCTCACTGAATACTTGAAAGTTGCAAATATTAGACATGGAGTTGGGTCAGATGTCTTGAGGATGGAGGTCGAAGAAGTACAGAACATCGCTGAAGAATTTTGAACTAGGTGCCAAAAAGCCCCGGATCATGTGATCGGTGAAAATGACGACTTCCCATTCTTTGGGCTGAGGTTTTTCTTCTGTTGGATCAGGAGCGCGGTATGACATGACTTCCTTCTTTGGCAGATAGCCAGTTTTCACAAAGTCATCAAGGGTACTATCTGTGACGATGGATTTGACCCAGTTGCATGAAGTGCTTGCTTCGGGTGGCATTATGGAGAACGAAGCCTAACCAAGAATAACAATGCCGGTTCAAATTTAAGCTAGAGGAAAAGTATTACAACACATGTTCAGAATGACGGCTTATGAAGAGGACTAATGGTATATGGCTAAATTATGTCAGGTTATTTAAACCGCCATGAGCAGTCAAGTTATTTAAAGCCGCTAGGAGCAATCAAGTTATTTAAGACGCCATGAGTGGTTGGTGTTATTTATTGAGCATTGCAGTATGAGTAGGTGATTTGGACCGCCATGGCTAGGTGGATCTATCAAAATGCAGATATTTGGCTAGGTGTCACATAAACAAGTTCCACAGATTGCAGTCATTATTTTGGATCAATGGATGCTCAGAAAAATAAATTAATCTAGACCTAAAAAGCCCGAATAGATAAGTTCGTAAGTTCTAATGAGACCTCTTTCCAGAGAAAGGGGATCCACTGGTATCAAAAGTGGAGGCAAAACAACTACCGCATTGGTTATACACTGGTTTCAGATCATAGAGGTTCGCGGTATGAGCATTCAAGATGAACTACGAAGAACACAGAGAAACTCGCAAACCCTAATGTGGATCTGAGGTGCGGGAAGGCAAAAACTTACAGCTGCAGATATACTGCGGAGGGTCGCCGCCATTCTCTGGATCGATTCAGGGTGATGAAGTGGCATGGACGAAGACGATGGTGCGCTCTGCGGTGGCGGCGGAGCTCGAGTGGTAGAAGGGTGCAAGAGGTGGAAGACGATGGAAAGGGGGAAAATGAGGAAAGACTAGTAGTGCCTATTTATAAGGAAAGACTCTTAAGTGGGCGCGAAAAATGAGGAGGCCGAAAATATGGTTATCCAGCTACCAGGACGCCTCGATTCTCGGGATGGTCATTAAGATAAGGATCCATTAAGATATGTTCGATAAAGTGTGAAGTAATGGCAGATGACATCATGGCGGGTTATCGCAAATCCAGAAGATGACGTCACGGCTAGTTACAAATTCTCGCACTATGAACAGCAAAAGATTTTTTCTAAGTGTTAAAGATTGACATGAACCAGTTCAAATCAATCTGGGGCCTAATGTTGGGGATATAACTATTAGGTATGACCCGCCAAGGAGGGGCCAGCTTATATCTATGGCGATTCAAGATATGAAACCCAAGATGATACTCGAAGATGGTGGTTCAGTTAAGGGCCCCAAGCCCAAAGGCGACTCAAGGCCCGTAGAGATAAACCGCCATATGTATGTAACTTGTATTGTAAGGCAAGAATAGAAAGAGATCGAGCCGTACACTGCTACCTCTTGAGCACTGCGTTGGTTTTCCCTTGAAGAGGAAAGGGTGATGCAGCAAAGTAGCGTAAGTATTTCCCTCAGTTTTTGAGAACTAAGGTATCAATCCAGTAGGAGGCTCCTCAAAAGTCCCATGCACCTACACAAACAAACAAGAACCTCACAACCAACGCGATAAAGGGGTTGTCAATCCCTTCACGGTAACTTGCGAAAGTGAGATCTGATAGATATAATAAGATAAGATAAATATTTTTGGTATTTTTATGATATAGATTGGAAAGTAAAAGATGCAAATAAAAGTAGATGGAAAACTTATATGATAAAAGATAGACCCGGGGGCCATAGGTTTCACTACTGGCTTCTCTCAAGATAGCATAACTATTACGGTGGGTGAACAAATTACTGTCGAGCAATTGATAGAAAAGTGCATAGTTATGAGATTATCTAGGCATGATCATGTATATAGGCATCACATCCACAACAAGTAGATTGAAACGATTCTGCATCTACTACTATTACTCCACACATCGACCGACTCTTGCCTGCATCTAGAGTATTAAGTTCATGAAGAACAGAGTAATGCATTAAGAAAGATGACATGATGTAGAGGGATAAACTCAACCAATATGATATAAACCCCATCTTTTTATCCTTGATGGCAACAATACAATACGTGCCTTGCTGCCCCTGCTACCACCGGGAAAGGACACCGCAAGATTGAACCCAAAGCTAAGCACTTCTCCCATTGCAAGAAAGATCAATCTAGTAGGCCAAACCAAACTGATAATTCGAAGAGACTTGCAAAGATAACCAATCACACATAAAAGAATTAAGAGAAGATTCAATTATTTCTCACAGATAAACTTGATCATAAACCCACAATTCATCGGATCTTGACAAACACACCGCAAAAAGAGTTACATTGAATAGATCTCCAAGAAGATCGAGGAGAACTTTGTATTGAGATTCAAAGAGAGAGAAGAAGCCATCTAGCTAATAACTATGGACCCGTAGGTCTGTGGTAAACTAGTCACAACTCATCGAAGAGGCATTGGAGATGATGTAGACGCCCTCCGTGGTCGATTCCCCCTCCGTCAGAGCGTTGGCGAAGGCTCCAAGATGGGATCTCGCGGATACAGAAGGTTGCGGCAGTGGAATTAGGTTTTGGTGGTGCTCCTGCATGTTCTCGTGGTACATGGATATATATAGGAGGAAGAAGTAGGTCGGTGGAGGCTCGAGGGGCCCATGAGGGTGGGGGGCGCGCCCACCCCCATAGGGCACGCCGGGCACCCTCGTGGCCGCCTCGTTGACTTCTTGACGTCCACTCCAAGCCTCTTGGTTTGCAATTGTTACAAAAAGATTGCTCCCAAAGGTTTCATCCCGTTTGGACTCCGTTTGACATTCCTTTTCTTCGAAACAGTGAAATAGGCAAAAAAAACAGCAATTCGGGTTGGGCCGCCAGTTAGTAGGTTAGTCCCAAAAATGATATAAAAGTGTAGAGTAAAGCCCATAAACATCCAAAACAGGTAATATAATAGCATGGAACAATAAAAAATTATAGATACGTTGGAGACATATCAAGCATCCCCAAGCTTAATTCATGCTCGTCCTCGAGTCGGTAAATGATAAAAACAGAATTTTTGTTGTGGAATGCTACCTAGCATAGTTTTCAATGTAATTTTCTTTATTGTGGCATGAATGTTCAGATCCAAATGATTCAAAATAAAAGTTCATATTGACATAAAAACAATAATACTTCAAGCATACTAACAAAGCAATCATGTCTTCTCAAAATAACATGGCTAAAGAAAGTTATCCTTACAAAATCATATAGTCTGGATATGCTCTATCTTCATCACACAAAGTATTTAATCATGCACAACCCCGATGACAAGCCAAGAAATTGTTTCATACTTTAGTATTCTCAAACTTTTTCAACTTTCACGCAATACATGAGCGTGAACCATGGACATAGCACTATATGTGGAATAGAATGGTGGTTGTGGAGAAGACAAAAAAAAGGAAAAGATAGTCTCACATCAACTAGGAGTATCAACGGGCTATGGAGATGCCCATTAATAGATATCAATGTGAGTGAGTAGGGATTGCCATGCAACAGATGCACTAGAGCTATAAATGTATGAAAGCTCAACAAAAGATACTAAGTGGGTGTGCATCCAACTTGCTTGCTCATGAAGACCTAGGGCATTTTGAGGAAGCCCATCATTGGAATATACAAGCCAAGTTCTATAATGAAAAATTCCCACTAGTATATGAAAGTGACAACATAGGAGACTCTCCATTATGAAGATCATGGTGCTACTTTGAAGCACAAGTGTGGTAAAAGGATAGTAGCATTGTCCCTTCTCTCTTTTTTCTCTCATTTTGTTCTTTCCTTTTTTTCCTTTTTCCTTTTTTTCTTTTTTTATTTGGCCCTTCTTTTTTTTATAAAGTCCGAAGTCTCATCCCGACTTGTGGGGGGATCATAGTCTCCATCATCCTTTCCTCACTTGGGACAATGCTCTAATAATGAATATCATCACACTTTTATTTACTTGCAACTCAAGATTACAACTCGATACTTAGAACAAAATATGACTCTATATGAATGCCTCCAGCGGTGTACCGGGATATGCAATAAATCAAGAGTGACATGTTTGGAAGAATTATGAAGGTTGCTTTGCCACAAATACGATGTCAACTACATGATCATGCAAAGAGCAATATGACAATGATTATGCGTGTCATAATAAACAGAACGGTGGAAAGTTGCATGGCAATATCTCTCGGAATGGCTATGGAAATTCCATAATAGGTAGGTATGGTGGCTGTTTTGAGGAAGGTATATGGTGGGTGTATGGTACCGGCGAAAGTTGCGCGGCACAAGAGAGGCTAGCAATGGTGGAAGGGTGAGAGTGCGTATAATCCATGGACTCAACATTAGTCATAAAGAACTCATATACTTATTGCAAAAATCTACAAGTCATTGAAAACAAAGTACTACGCGCATGCTCCTACGGGATAGATTGATAGGAAAAGACCATCGCTCGTCCCCGACCGCCACTCATAAGGAAGACAATCAATAAATAAATTATGCTCCAACTTCATCACAAAGCGGTTCACCATACGTGCATGCTACGGGAATCACAAACTTCAACACAAGTATTCCTCAAATTCATAATTACTCCACTAGCATGAATCTAATATCACCATCCTCATATCTCAAAAGAATTATCAAGCATCAAATTGATCATAGCATCCAATTCACTTTCTATGATAGTTTTTATTATACCCAACTTGGATGCCCGTCATTCTAGGAACAATTTTATAACCATAGAAAATACCATGCTGTTCTAAACGACTCTCAAAATAATATAAGTTAAGCATGAGAGATCAACAATTTCTACAAAATAAAGCCACCGACGTGCTCTAAAAGATATAAGTGAAGCACTAGAGCAAAAAAATTCAAGCTCAAAAGATATAAGTGAAGCACATAGAATATTCTAATAAATTCCAAATCAAGTGTGTCTCTCTAAAAAGGGATGTACAGCAAGGATGATTGTGTTATTCTAAAAACCAAAGACTCATATCATACAAGACGCTCTAAGCAAAACACATATCATGTTGCGAAGAAAAATATAGCTCCAAGTAAAGTTACCGATAGACGGAGACAAAAGAGGGGATGCCTTCCGGGGCATCCCCAAGCTTAGGCTTTTGGTTATCCTTGAATATCTTGGGGTGCCATGGGCATCCCCAAGCTTAGGCTCTTTCCACTGCGTATTCCATAGTCCATCAAATCTTCACCCAAAACTTGAAAACTTCACAACACAAAACTCAACAGGAAATCTCATTAGCTCTGTTAGTGCAAGAAAGAAAAACCAGCACATAAGTTACTGTAATTAACTCATTCTTTATTTATATTGGTTTTAAACCTACTGTATTCCAACTTCTCAATGGTTTATACCCGCCGATACTAGCCATAGATGCATCAAAATAAGCAAACAACAGACGAGAAACAGAATCTGTCAAAAACAGAACAGTCTGTAGAAATCTGCAACTTTAGCATACTTATGGAAATCTAAAATTCCTACCAAAATATGGAGTCCTGGGTAATTTTTCTATTGATCTACTGCAAAAATAATCAACGCAAAAGCACGTTTCTGTGATTTACTAAAATTATTCTCGTGCGCGCAAAAGTTTCTGTTTTTCAGCAGAATCAAATTAACTATCACCGTAGGTTATCCTATAGGTTCTACTTGGCACAAACACTAATTAAAACATAAAACCACATCTAAACAGAAGCTATATGAAATATTTATTACTAAATAGAAGCAAAAAGGCAGAAACGAAAATAAAATTGGGTTGCCTCCCAACAAGCGCTATCGTTTAACGCCCCTAGCTAGGCATAAAAGCGAGAATAGATCTAAGTATTGCCATCTTTGGCATTCAATTCATAAGTAGCTCGCATGATAGATTCATAAGGTAATTTGACTTTCTTTCTTGGAAAGTGTTCCATGCCTTTGCTTAATGGAAATTGGAATCTAATATTCCCTTCCTTCATATCAATAATTGCACCAATCCTTCTAAGGAAAGGTCTACCAAGAATAATAGGACATGAAAGATTGCAATCTATATCAAGAGCGATAAAATCTACGGGAACATAATTACTATTTGCAACAATAAGAACATCATTGATCCTTCCCATAGGTTTCTTAATGGTGGAATCCGCAAGGTGCAAGTTTAAAGAGCAATCATCAAAATCATGGAAGCCTAGCACATCACATAAAGTTTTCGGAATCGTGGAAACACTAGCACCCAAATCACACAAAGCATAGCATTCATGATATTTAATTTTAATTTTTATAGTAGGTTCCCACTCATAATAAAGTTTTCTAGGTATAGAAACTTCCTATTCAAGTTTTTCCTCATAAGATTGCATCAAAGCATCAACAATATGTTTGGTAAAAGCTTTATTTTGACTATAAGCATGTGGAGAATTCAACACGGATTGCAACAAGGAAATAAAATCTATTAAAGAACAATTATCATAATTAAATTCCTTGAAATCCATAATAGTGGGTTCATTGCTATGTAAAGTTTTGACCTCTCCAATCCCACTTTTACCAAATTAAGCATCAATATCTAAAAACTCCGAATCATTGGGATGCCTTTTAACTAAAGTTGACTCATCTCCAGTCCCGTCATTTTCAAGATTCATATTGCAAAACAAGGATTTAATAGGGGACACATCAATAACTTTTAGATCTTCATCATTATTTTCATGCAAACTAGAAGAACATGCTTTTACAAAGCAATCTTTCTGAGCACGCATCCTAGCAGTTCTTTCTTTGCACTCATCAATGGAAATTCTCATGGCTTTGAGAGACTCATTGATATCATGCTTAGGTGGAATAGATCTAAGTTTCAAAGAATCAACATCAAGAGAAAGTCTATCAATGTTCCTAGCCAATTCATCAACTTTAAGCAATTTTTCTTCAAGCAAAGCATTGAAATTCTTTTGAGAGATCATAAATTCTTTAACACTATTCTCAAAATCAGGGGGCATCTTATTAAAATTTCCATAAGAGTTGTTGTAGGGATTACCATAAGTATTAGAGGAATTACTAGGAAAAGGCCTAGGATTAAATTTTCCTCTATACGCGTTGTTACCAAAATTATTCCTACCAATAAAATTCACATCCATAGATTCATTATTATTCTCAATCAAAGTAGGCAAACACATATCATTGGGATCAATAGGAGCACTCTTAGTAGCAAATAATTTCATAAGTTCATCCATCTTTCCACTCAAAACATTAATCTCTTGCACTTTTTTACTAGTAGATCTTTCCGTGTGCCATTGAGAATAATTAACCATAATGTTATCTAGGAGATTAGTAGCTTATCCTAAAGTGATTTCCATAAAAGTGCCTCCCGCGGCCGAAGCTAAAAGATTTCTAGAAGCAAAATTCAATCCAGCATAAATTTTTTGTATGACCATCCATAAATTCAAACCATCAGTAGGGCAATTGCGAATCATTAATTTCATTCTTCCCCAAGATTGGGCAACATGCTCATGATCAAGTTGTTTCAAATTCATAATATCATTTCTAAGAGAGATGATCTTAGCGGGAGGAAAATACTTAGAGATAAAAGCATCTTTGCACTTATTCCATGAATCAATACTATTTTTAAGCAAAGACGAAAACCAAGTTTTAGCACGATGTCTAAGAGAAAACGGAAATAACTTCAATTTAACAATATCATTATCCGTATCTTTATTCTTTTGCATATCACACAAATCAAAAAGTTGTTTAGATGAGTAGTGGCATCTTCACTAGGAAGGCTGGAGAATTGATCTTTCATAACAAGATTCAACAAAGCAGCATTGATTTCACAAGATTCAGCATCATTAAGAGGAGCAATCGGACTGCTAAGGAAATCATTATTATTGGTATTGGAAAAGTCACACAATTTGGTATTATCTTTTGCCATCACGACAAGCAATCCAACACACAAGCACACAAGAAGGCAAGCAAAAGAGAGAGGAGAACGGGAAAGAGAGGGCGAATAAAAGGGCAAGGGTGAAGTGGGGGAGAGGAAAACGAGAGGCAAATGGAAAATAATGTAATTTGAGGGAGATGAGTTTGTGATGGGTACTTGGTATGTCTTGACTTGAGCGAAGACCTCACTGGCAACGGCGCTAGAAATCCTTCTTGCTCCCTCTTGAGCACTGCATTGGTTTTCCCTTGAAGAGGAAAGGGTGATGCAGCAAAGTAGCATAAGTATTTCCCTCAGTTTTTGGGACCCAAGGTGTCAATCCAGTAGGAGGCTCCTCAAAAGTCCCACGCACCTACACAAACAAACAAGAACCTCGCAACCAACGCGATAAAGGGGTTGGTAATCCCTTCACGGTAACTTGCAAAAGTGAGATCTGATGGAGATAATAAGATAAGATAAATATTTTTGGTATTTTTATGATATAGATTGGAAAGTAAAAGATGCAAATAAAAGTAGATGGAAAACTTATATGATAAAAGATAGACCCGGGGGCCATAGGTTTCACTAGTGGCTTCTCTCAAGATAGCATAAGTATTACGGTGAGTGAACAAATTACTGTCGAGCAATCGATAGAAAAGTTCATAGTTATGAGATTATCTAGGCATGATCATTTATATAGGCATCACGTATACAACAAGTAGATCGAAACGATTCTGCATCTACTACAATTACTCCACACATCGATCGACTCCTGCCTGCATCTAGAGTATTAAGTTCATGAAGAACAGAGTAACGCATTAAGAAAGATGACACGATGTAGAAGGATAAACTCAAGCAATATGATATAAACCCCATCTTTTTATCCTCGATGGCAACAATACAATATGTGCCTTGCTGCCCCTGCTGTCACTGGGAAAGAACACAAGAAGATTGAACCCAAAGCAAAGAACTTCTCCCATTGCAAGAAAGATCAATCTAGTAGGCCAAACCAAACTGATAATTCGAAGAGACTTGCAAAGATAACCAATCACACATAAAAGAATTAAGAGAAGATTCAATTATTTCTCACAGATAAACTTGATCATAAACCCACAATTCATCGGATCTTGATAAACACACCGCAAAAAGAGTTACATCGAATAGATCTCCAAGAAGATCGAGGAGAACTTTGTATTGAGATTCAAAGAGAGAGAAGAAGCCATATAGCTAATAACTATGGACCCGTAGGTCTGTGGTAAACTAGTCACAACTCATCGAAGAGGCATTGGAGATGATGTAGACGCCCTCCGTGGTCGATTCCCCCTCTGTCGGAGCGTCGGCGAAGGCTCCAAGATGGGATCTCGCGGATACAGAAGGTTGCGGCGGTGGAATTAGGTTTTCATGGTGCTCCTGGATGTTCTCGGGGTACGTGGATATATATATGAGGAAGAAGTAGGTCGGTGGAGCCTCGAGGGGCCCACGAGGGTGGGGGGCACGCCGGGCACCCTCGTGGCTGCCTCGTTGACTTCTTGACATCCACTCCAAGTCTCCTGGTTTTCAATTGTTCCAAAAAGATCCCTCCCGAAGGTTTCATTCTGTTTGGACTCCGTTTGATATTCCTTTTCTTCGAAACACTGAAATAGACAAAAAAATAGCAATTCGGGCTGGGCCTCTGGCTAGTAGGTTAGTCCCAAAAATGATATAGAAGTGTAGAGTAAAGCCCATAAACATCCATAACAGGTAATATAATAGCATGGAACAATCAAAAATTATAGATATGTTGGAGACGTATCAGACAATGTTTATGAGCCGACCGGGACTCTGTGATCCGTTGGGCATCGACCTCTGTATATAAAGGGATGACCCGGCGGCGGTTCAGAACAAGAAACATCAGACCGAGAACTAGGTCAACCGGATTCGCTCCCTGGTAATCGAGACATAAGCAATCCCACCTCAAACTGGATTAAGCCATTACCTTCACTGCAAGGGGCCAAACTAGTATAAACTCCCGTGTCCTTTGTCCCGTTTTAACCCCTTTAAGCTTCCTAGTTGTGATGGCTCCATGACTATGTCCTTTCACTAGGACATCTGTCGTGAAAATTCCACGACAGAAACCTAAGCTGTCATTTCTTAAAGTTTGGGGATGCGACACTTATGTGAAAAGGCATCAGCCTGATAAGCTCGAACCCAAATCGGAGAAGTGCGTCTTCATAGGATACCCTAAAGAAACTATTGGGTACATGAGGGAGTCCTGGATTAGGGGGTATCCGGACAGCCAGACTATATACATCATCCGGACTATTGAAGCGTGAAGATACAAGACTCAAGACTCCGGCCCGTGTCCGGATGGGACTCTCCTTTGCGTGGAAGACAAGCTTGGCAATCCGGATATTATATTTCCTTCCTTGTAACCGACTCCATGTAAACTCTAGCCCTCTCCGGTGTATATATAAACCGGAAAGGATGGTCCTTAGGCGGCCGATCACATTTACAATCATACCATCATAGGCTAGCTCCTAGGGTTCAGCCTCTACGATCTCGTGGTAGATCTACTCTTGTACTAGTCATATCTTCAATATTAATCAAGCAGGAAGTAGGGTTTTACCTCCATCGAGAGGGCCCGAACCTGGGTAAACATTGTGTCCCTTTCCTCCTGTTACCATCAGCCTAAGACGCACAGATCGGGACCCCCTACCCGAGATCCGCCGGTTTTGACACCGACGTTGGTACTTTCGTTGAGAGTTCCTCTCTGTCGTCGCTTCGAGGCTTGATGGCGTCTTCAATCGCCAACAACACGGTCCAAGGCGAGACTTTTCTCCCCGAACAGATCTTTGTGTTCGGCGGCTTCGTGCTGTGGGCCAATTCGCTTGGTCATCTGGAGCAGATCGATAGCTACGCCCCTGGCCACCAGATCAGGTTCGAAAACTTGAACTACACGGTGGATGTTCGCGGAGATTTGATCTTCGACGGATTCGGGCCTGTGCCAGGAGCGCCGGACAGTCACGACAAGCATGGCCTAGACCTGCTGTCGGACAATGCTCGGGGTATCACCCCTGCAGTAGCCCTGGATCTAAATCCGGAGCAGGTTGTGTTGCCCAAGGACGGATGGGTGGACCCTGCCCCGCAGGCCAGATACCCATCGGCGCTGGAGCCGAACATAGGTCTCTCCTCTGTGGAGGCCTGTAACCCCGGGCCCCCAGACTCGTATCCGGTTGTTGGTTCCGGTTCGCACACCCTCGAGCCAACCGAGCCAGGTTGGGCTCCGGTAATGGAGTTTACCGCTGCGGACATCTTTCAGCACTTGCCCTTTGGTGACATGCTGAACTCATTAAAGTCTCTCTCTCTTTGTCAGGAGGCTCAGGGCCGAACTATGTCTGGCTTGAGTGGGAAGCAGGTGACGAAGGAATTCACTGCCCACCCACCACCCACTTTATCGCCATGGTCGATGATTTAACCGACGTGCTTAACTTCACTCCGAAAATGTCGACGGTATGGACGACGATGCCGGAGACGTACAGGAGCCACCGCTCACAGGGCGGTGGACAGCCACCTCTTCATACGATATATATATGGTGGACACTCCGAAAGAAACCAATGGGGATGAGGCAACAGAGGATAACCCCTCCAAGAAGAAAGCAAAGCATGGGCGTCGCCAGCGCCGCACCAAGCCCTGCCAAGGCAATATCGGCATCGGAGACGAAAACAATCCGGACGGTGCCGATGATGAATACAACCCTGATCAGCCCGCCTTCGAGCGGGCCGAGCAGGAAGATGGGCATGATAGCCTAGACGAACAGGCAGCGGACGGGTATCCAGAGGAGGACAACTACATGCCCCCCTCCGAAGACGAGATTAGCCTCGACGACGACGAGTTCGGCATGCCCGAGGACCCCGCGGAGCAGGAGCGCTTCAAGCACCGGCTTATTGCCACTGCAAGGAGCCTGAAGAAGAAGCAGCAACAGCTTCAAGCTGATCAGGACCTGCTCACAGACAGATGGACAGAAGTCCTGGCAGCCGAGGAATATGGACTCGAGCGCCACACGGCTGACCGGCCGCCTCAAGGCCGGGATAAAATGACATATCAGCCCGAATACCAGCCCGCACCCCTGCGCCAGTTTACTACGGCCCGGGGCAATACTTAGGACCTGTGCGATAGATTGGATAACACCGCAGGAAAACCAAGATCAATCTACGGATCACGGGGGCGCGCTGCAGCACACGACGAGGACCGTCATACCGGATATACTAACAGCAAATCCGGCCGGGCCGAATACAACCAGTCAGGCGTAGCCGGACTGCGTCGCGACATAGCCCGATGAAGTGATGGATCATGAATTCCCAGAAGGGTTCAAACCCGTAAACATCGAATCATACGATGGCACAACAGACCCCGCGATATGGATTGAAGATTTTTTTCTCCACATCCACATGGCCCGTGGAGACGATCTACATGCCATCAAGTATCTTCCCCTTAAGCTCAAAGGACCCGCCCGGCACTGGCTAAATAGCCTGCCCGCAAATTCCATTGGCAGTTGGGAAAACCTGGAAGATGCATTCCTTGACAACTTTCAAGGCACATATGTGCGACCTCCGGATGCCGATGACTTGAGCCACATTACTCAACAGCTCAGAGAATCAGCCAGGAAATTCTGGAATCGGTTACTAACTAAAAAGAACCAAATAGTTGATTATCCGGGCCGAAGCCCTGGCGGCCTTCAAGCATAACATCCATGACGAGTGGCTCGCCCGACACCTCGGCCAGGAGAAAACCAAGTCCATGGCAGCTCTCACGACACTAATGACCCGCTTTTGCGTGGGCGAGGACATCTGGTTGGCTCGTAGTAGCACTACGCCACATTCGGGCACTTCAGATGTCCGTGACAATAATTGCAAGCTACGGCGCAATAGACACAAGCGATGGAACAATGGCGACAACACCGAAGACACGGCGGTCAATGCCGGATTCAACGGATCCCAATCCGGTCAGCGGAAGAAGCCATTCAAAAGAAACTATCAGGGACCGTCCAGTCTAGACCGTATACTGGAGCACTCGTGCCAAATTCATGGCACCCCGGACAAACCAGCCAACCACACCAACAAAGACTGATGGGTATTTAAATAGGTCGGCAAAGTAAACGCCGAAAACAAGGACAAGGGGTTGCGCAGCAACGATGACGAGGAGCCCCGTCATCCGAACACGGGGGACAGAAGAAATTCCCCCCCAGGTGAAAACGGTCAACATGATCTACGCCACTCACATCCCCAGGCGGGAATGGAAGCGAGCACTACGGGACATGTACGCGATGGAGCCAGTCGTCCCCAAATTCAACCCATGGTCAGCTTGTCCGATCACCTTTGATCGTAGGGATCATCCTACTAGCATCCGTCACGGCGGCTCAGCCGCATTGGTCTTAGACCCAATCATCGACGGATTCCACCTCACGCGAGTCCTTATGGACAGCGGCAACAGCCTAAACCTGCTCTACCAGGACACAGTGCGCAAAATGGGCATCGATCCTTCAAGGAACAAGCCCACCAAAACCACCTTTAAAGGTGTAATTCCTGGAGTAGAGGCCCGTTGTACGGGCTCTATAACATTGGAAGTGGTCTTCGGAACTCCGGATAACTTCCGAAGCGAGGAGTTAATCTTTGATATCGTCCCTTTCCGCAGTGGCTACCATGCACTGCTCGGACGAACCGCATTCGCTAGATCCAATGTGGTACCACACTATGCATACCTCAAGCTCAAGATGCCAGGCCTGCACGGGGTCATAACAGTCAACGGAAACATCGACTGCTCTCTCCGTACAGAAGAGCATACTGCTGCCCTCGCGGCAAAAGTACAATGCGGCCTCCTCCGACAAACCACCAATCCGGCGACGACAACCTCAAGCACCGTCAAGCGAGTTCGGAGCACCCCGCAACAGGATCACCAGGCACGCCAAGAGTGCGACTAGCAGTCCAACCTCCGCTCAAAGCCCATCAAAGCAGCATTCATGCCACGCAGTAGTGGCTCAGTCAACAGTGTGGTACCACTGCAACATACTTTCATAAACTTTCCTTTTACCTTTCAGGACATTGCTTTAGTGCAGCCTTTCCAAAAGAGCCGGATTGTCGGACTTACATAGGAGAGAAAACCAAGGAGGCAACGGGCTTTGCGTACAGAAGGAAATACCAAGGTGGAATCTATTTATGATCGTTATACCTGTTTTATCCATCTGTTCGTAGCTTGCCTCTGGATAGGATATGTCAAATAATCCTATTTATCTATGCTTAATGCATTCATTGTAAACATACGCTTAAACGCATTATTAATCAATGGAAGACCATATATAGCGTCAGCTAATTATTCTTATTTGAGCATTTCTTTTTACAAATGTTTATTTGATATTGCATCCGTACACCTTGGTACGTTTAGTTTGCCAGGGGCTTCTTATGGCACCCCATAATACGACAAGACAAGTCTAAACACTTTCAACAGTGCGGGACCCCGAACTTATAGCACTATATGCATCAGCTCCAAATCATGTCTTGGGTCTACAGTAGGGTTAGCCCGGCTCCCTTGTTTTGGTGCCTTATGTTCCGTTATATCGGCTAAGGTAGCGCAGGGAGAACTACTGCGATTGTGTCCCGGTTCTTCCGGATGAGCACCTCGGTAGACAAAGCCGAAAACTGACCGGCATGATGTGGCGAGAGCTGGTCGCTGTTCCAGAGGTCTTAAAATCCATAAAGATGTTTCCGCTTTATGTGATAAATCGGCTTCATCCGATCCAGGCGTATATAACGCCCCAATTCGGCCTTCCGGATTCTAGGGGCTTCGCCGAAATTTAAAATTGTAGACTTCTATGGCTAAGTGAATGTTATAAAGCCGAATAGTCCGATTGCCTTGTTCACTGCGCCGGACACCTCCTTGAGGGACCAAACATTTGGATAAAGATTGTCCGGGTTTTCCACGAACACCCCAGTACTAGTTACGTGGGGGCGGAAGCCGAAGACTGGCCTACTTTTAGAATTTTATAAACAGCCGCACAGAAGGTAATATTTTAAATAACAAAAGTGCTACATAGCACAAATAACTTCGTCTTTACATTACAAACATAACAGAAGTGAATTCACTCTAAAATGGTGTCCTTGGTTCATTCATCGGCCACGAGACGAGCACCCTTCATAACGCCATCATAGTACATCTCGGGGTGGCGATGCGCCTTGCCCTCCGGCGGCCCGTCCTTCACCAGCTTCTCCGCATCCAGCATGCCCCAATGCACCTTCGCGCGGGCAAAGGCCTGGCGGGCACCCTCAATTCAAACAGATCGCTTGATCACTTCAAACCACGGACAGGCATCCACCATCCGCTTGATCAAGCCGAAGTAGCTAGTGGGCATGAGCTCACCAGGCCACATCCGAACTATGAAATCCTTCATAGCCAGTTCGGCCGCCCTGTGGAGTTCGACCAACTGCTTCAGTTGGTCTCATAGAGGCATTGGGTGTTCGGCCCCAGCATACTGGGACCAGAACAACTTCTCCATTGAGCTCCCCTCCTGGGCACGGTAGAACTCCGCAGCGTCTGATATGTTGTGTGGTAGATCTGTGAATGCCCCTGGAGAGCTCCGAATTCAAGTAAGTAAAAGAAACGCTTCCTCCACATGTTTGCTTTGCATAAAGAATTTCTTACCCGCTGCTATCTTTTTGGCCTCCTGGATTTCCTGTTGTGCCTTCTCGGCTTCGGCCTTGGCGTCTTTCATACTCACCAAGGCCTTCGCAAGCTCCGCCTCTTTCATCTTTAGATCATGCTCCACAGACTCGTACTTCTTGCCGAGGTCCTGGAGCTCTTGCTGTACCTCGCCCACTCTAGCACTTTGCTTCTCGCGCTCCTTGCATTCCAAGGCCACCTGGTCTTCGGCCTCCGGCAGCGCTTTCTTTAGGGACGCCACCTCGGCGGCGGCCCTTGTTACATAGTCACGACGCTTTGGTGTTAGTCCAACCAATTTTGTCTATCCTTAAATACATAAGAGCGGGGAATCACTTACCCTTGTTCTCTTCAAGCTGCCTCTTAGTGAGGTCGAGCTCTCCCTGCGCCTGCTCCAGGTCCCGCTTTAGTTCGGCAACCTCGGCTGTGTGGGCAGCAGCGGCAAGCAGCACAGCCTGCTTATTCACACGAATATTTATTATTAGACTCCTACGGATCCTAATTGACCCTTTGTTCAGCTTTTCCTTCCGAACACCAAACAGAGTATCAGGGGCTACTACCTATCGGGTGGTAATCTCATACATTTTTATTACTTACCTCAAAGCCTGTCAGTAGGCTGGTGCAGGCTTCGCTTAGTTTGCTCTTGGCGGACGAAACCTTCCGAATCACCACACTCATAAGAGTACGGTGCTCTTCATCCATGGAAGCAACGTGAAGCGCTTCCTGCAGACAATCCGGTGCCTCGGGCGCGAGGAAGTCCTCGACACAGACGGCTTGCCCTCCCTAACGAGGGGCCGCCCGCCTGAGTCCAGAACCACGAGAGGTTCCGGAGCAGTGTTCGGCTGAGAGTCCGGCTTACTCCGGCTCTCATCAACACGATCTGCGGGGATCTTGAACCCTGCGACTACGACGTCTCGGATGCCACCTTGGGGCGTCTCCAGATCCACCTCCCCCCACTCTGGAAACCTTTTGGACAACACCTCCGTGTCGTCTGCGAGTTGAGGAGTAGTGGCCGTCGGGAGTGAGTTCATTGCCGACTCACTCAAGGACCCGTCCGAGGACGACACCTCGGGATGGACCCGGGCCGGACTACATACAAGTTCGGCGTTATAACAAAACTATGAAGTGAAATTACGATAGGGTGTGGATACTTACGATCGCACTAGGGGCTTCTTCCTGGGCAGCCACCCCTCCTCGCTATCGTTGGTGGTGGCGGAGTAGTCCGGAAGGGATGCCTTTCCCTTCTTGGACGTCCCAGCCCCCCCTCCGGGGCAGCCTTCCTCTTTTTCTCCCCCCCAATACAGGGAGGTGGAGTTTCTTCTTCTTTTCCCCCGCCTCCGCCAGAGGAATCTGCCTCGTCGTCATCGGACGACGAGGGTATGACGGCCCTGCGCCGAGGGCTTCTCATGGCCCCCTGGTCCGCCCTCTCATGTCCCCCGTCCTCTCCGAATGGGGTGACCTCCTCTTCTTCTTCCACCTCTTCGGGGGAGGAGTGTGCCTCGTCGTCTCCGAAGAGGCTTCCGATGCGACCTTACGCCGGAGACCCTTTCGGGTCCCCGGGGCCTTCTTTCCGGCCTTCTTCTCCGGCAACTTGTAGGGCGTCGGGACTAGCATTTCCGTCAGGAGAGCATCAGCTGGGTCTTCTGGTAGCGGAGCCGGACAGTCAATCTGCTCCGCTATCACCACGTAATGCTGAACAATAAGCACAATTACTTGAGGCTCCCTCATGAATATATTGGGAAGAACTGAATCCGGTGAATTCACCTTAGCGGGAGGTCGCGCGGCGTGGAGCCCACGGTCCTTGGATGTGGGAGGAGGTACTTCGGAGGCCTTGAACAGCGCCTTCCACGCGTCTTCATGCTTCATGCCATAGAGCCTCTAAAGCGTCCGGTGTTCGGCCGGAACGAACTCCCACAGATTGAATGCCCGTCTTTGGCATGGTAGAATCCGGCGGACGAGCATAACCTAGATCACATTGACAAGTTTGATGTTCTTGTCTCTCATGCTCTTGATGCAGTTTTGGTGCCCGGTCAGCTTTGTAGATTCGCCCCAGGACAGGCCCGTCTTTTTCCAGGAGGTGAGCCGCATGGGGTTTCCAGATCGGAATTCGGGGGTCGCCGCCCAGTTGGTGTCGCGCGGCTCGGTGATGTAGAACCACCCAGATTGCCACCCCTTCACGGTTTTTGCAAAGGATCCGTCAAGCCAGTTGACGTTGGGCATCTTGCCCACCATGTCTCCTCCGCACTCCGCTTGCTGGACGCTCACGATCTTCGGCTTCACGCAGAAGATTTGCAGCCACAAGCCGAAATGAGGCTTGATGCGGAGAAAGGCCTCGCATATGATGATGAACGCCGAGATGTTGAGGACAAAGTTCGGGGCTAGATCATGGAAATCTAGCCCGTAGTAGAACATGAGCCCGCGGACGAAGGGGTGAAGTGGAAACCCCAGTCCACGGACGAAGTGGGCGAGAAACACGACCCTCTCGTGGGGTCTCGGAGTTGGAGTGACCTGCCCGTCGTCCGGTAGCCGGTGCGCTATGTCATCGGCCAAGTATCCGGCCACCCGAAGATTCACGATGTGCTCCTTCTTCACAGTGGAGGCCACCCACTTGCCTCCTGCTCCGGACATGTTTAGTTGTGCGGAGAAGACTTGGACTAGGGCGCTGGAGCTCGGGGAGGTGAGGATGAGCAAAGGAGGAGGAGGGCGTGGGTGAAAATGAGGGTCCTTTATCCCTTTATAGAGGCGACAAAAGTGGTGCACCTCCCCACTAGCCCGTTCAGAATCGCTTACTTCCCAAGCGCCACGATTGATGGCGCGGTGGGATTACCCATACCCGTATTGATGAGAATCCCATGATAAGGGGACACGATCTCTGCTTCGACAAGACGTGTCAAGGAAACCGCCTCGCAATATGCGTTGTGGCTGTTTGTGGGAAAACGGTTCGAATAATGACCTGACTGTAATGACATATCATGTCGTCTAAAAAGTTGTCAGCTGAAGTATCATTCTCTCTACAATGGTATGTGAGGATCATTTTGCAGATCCGGACACAGTCTACATGATCGATTATAACCTTGGAGTATTCAGGAGGGGGGACCCGCCTTGTAATGCCAAAGACAAGACTGCGCGCCGTACTCATCTTCATTGAAGCCTGGTTCAGGGGCTACTGAGGGAGTCCTAGATTAGGGGGTATCCGGACAGCCGGACTATATACATCGTCAGGACTATTGAAGCGTGAAGATACAAGACTCAACACTCCGGCCCATGTCCGGATGGGACTCTCCTTTGCGTGGAAGACAAGCTTGGTGATCCGGATATTATATTTCCTTCCTTGTAAACGACTCCATGTAAACCCTAGCCCTCTCCGGTGTCTATATAAACCAGAGAGGATGGTCCTTAGGCGGCCGATCACATTTACAATCATACCATCATAGGCTAGCTCCTAGGGTTCAGCCTCTACGATCTCGTGGTAGATCTACTCTTGTACTACTCATATCTTCAATACTAATCAAGCAGGAAGTAGGGTTTTACCTCCATCGAGAGGGCCCAAACCTGGCTAAACATTGTGTCCATCGAGAGGGTCCTAAGACACACAGATCGGGACCCCCTACCCGAGATCCGCCAGTTTTGACACCGACAGTACACCTTCTACCACAGATCTGAAGGCAAGATCTTTGTTGCTAAGAACGGGTCATTTCTAGAGAAGGAGTTTCTCTCAAAAGAAGTGAGTAGGAGGAAAGTAGAACTTGATGAGGTAATCGTACCTTCTCTCGAATTGGAAAGTAGCACATCTGAGAAAACCATTCACGTGATGCCTACACCAACTAGAGAGGAAACTAATGATGATCACCATGAAACTTCAGATCAAGTTACTACTGAACTTCGTAGGTCGACCAGAACACGTTCCGCACCAGAGTGGTACGGTAATCATGTCCTGGAAGTCATGTTATTAGACCACAGCGAACCTATGAACTATGAAGAAGCTATGATGAGCCCAAATTCCGATAAATGGCTTGAAGCATGAAGTATGAGATAGGAACCATGTATGATAACAAAGTGTGGACTTTGGTGGACTTGCCCGATGATCGGCCAGCCATTGAGAATAAATGGATCTTCAAGAACAAGACTGACACTGATGGTAATGTTACTATCTAGAAAGCTCGACTTGTCGCAAAAGGTTTTCGGCAAGTTCAAGGGGTTAACTACGATGAGACTTTCTCACCCGTAGCGATGCTTAAGTCTATCCGAACCATGTTAGCAATTGCCGCATTTTATGATTATGAAATCTGGCAAATGGACGTCAAAACTGCATTCCTTGATGGATTTCTTAAAGAATAGTTTTTTATGATGCAACCAGAAGGTTTTGTCGATCCTAAGGGTGCTAACAAAGTGTGCAAGCTCCAGCGATCCATCTATGGACTAGTGCAAGCAGCTCGGAGTTGGAATATACGCTTTGATGAGGTGATCAAAGCATATGGTTTTATACAGACGTATGGTGAAGCCTGTATTTACAAGTGAGCGGGAGATCTGTAGCATTTCTGAAATTATATGTCGATGACATATTGTTGATTGGAAATGATATAGAATTTCTAGATAGCATAAAAGGATACTTGAATAAGAATATTTCAATGAAAGACCTCGGTGAAGTTGCTTATATATTGGGCATCAAGATCTATAGGGATAGATCAAGACACTTAATACGACTTTCACAAAGCACATACCTTGACAAAGTTCTGAAGAAGTTCAAAATGGACCAGTCAAAGAAAGTGTTCTAGCCTGTGTTGTAAGGTGTGAAATTGAGTCAGAGTCAAAGCCCGACCACGATAGAAGATAGAGAGAGAATGAAAGTCATTCCCTATGCCTCGGCCATAGGTTCTATCATGTATGCTATGTTGTGTACCAGACCTGATGCGTGCCTTGCAATAAGTTTGGCAGGGAGGTACCGAAGTAATCCGGGAGTGGATCACTGGACAGCGGTCAAGAATATCTTGGAGTACCTAAAAAGGACCAAGGATATCTTTCTCATTTATGGAGCTGACGAAGAGCTTCATAAAGGGTTACATCGATGCTAGCTTCAACACTGATCTGGATGACTCTAAGTCATAAACCGGATACATATTTATATTGAATGATGGAGTTGTTAGTTGGTGCAGCTTCAAGAAGAGTGTCGTGGCGGGATCTACGTGTGAAGCGAAATACATAGCTACTTCGGAAGCAGCGCATGAAGGAGTCAGGATGAAGGAGTTCATATCCGATCTGGGTGTAATACCCAGTGCATTGGGGTCCTTTGAAAATCTTTTGTGACAACACTAGAGCAATTGCCTTATCGAAGGAATCCAGGTTTCACAAGAGAACCAAACACATCAAGAGACGCTTCAACTCCATTTGTGAAAAGGTAAAGGATGGAGACATAGAAATTTTCAAAGTACATATGGATCTGAATGTAGCAGACCTGTTGACTAAACCTCTTCCGCGGGCAAAACACGATCAGCACCAAGACTCCATGTGTGTTAGATTCATTACTATGTAATCTAGATTATTGACTCTAGTGCAAGTGGGATACTGATGGAAATATGCCCTAGAGGCAATAATAAGGTTGTTATCTTTATATTTCCGTATTTTATTATTCATGCTAGAATTGTATTGACTTGAAACTTAAATACATGTGTGGATACATAAACAAATATCGTGTCCCTAGTGAGCCTCTACTAGACTAGCTCGTTGATCAAAATATGGTTAGAGTTTCCTAACCATAGACATGAGTTGTCATTTGATACCGAGATCACATCATTAAAAGAATAATGTGATGGACAAGACCTATCCGTTAGCTTATCATATGATCGTTCAGTTTATTGCTACTGCTTTCTTAAATGTCAAATACATGTTCCTTCGACCATGAGATCATGCAACTCCCGGGTACCGGAGGAATGCCTTGTGTGCTATTGTCAAGACCCCGACTCAATGCCACATCGATCTAGCATGTAACACCTCATATCACTTTGCGGCCTCACGCACGGTATTCCCACGGGTGTCGCCTTACCTTTGCCCGGGACCGTTTGCGCCTTTTGGCACATGTATATGACAGTGTCGCTAGCATCCATATGATAAGGAGCCCGGGCTGACATGGCTAGTCGTAAACCCAAAGCGGCACAGACTTACAGGGACAGGCATCCATGACCCAGCATCGAACGTGTCGGTCATCAGCGAGTGAATCCAGGCTGTAGCACTGGGCTAGCAGGACTCCGGTATTCACCGCGTGACATTTCCCCGAAGGGACAGACACAGGAACGAAGAAGGACACATGTCGGCCAGCCTAAGTGTTCCGGAGCAGTAGCAAGCTACCATGGCTCGGTGGAAACACTAGGAGACATTTCCCCGTAAGAGAGGCTACTAAAGATAAACAACTAGATGGTCAGATCCCACACATACCAAGCATTTCAATAACATACACACAATATGCTCGATATGTGCAATACAACATGGCATCACAAAATGACTCTACGACTCAAGTATTCTATTCAATAGGCTCCGAGGAGCGAGATATTACAAACATGGTCTCATGACCCAACATTCAGAGCATACAAATCAAGCACAAGCGGAAGCTATCATGTCTGAGTACAGACATCTATAAATGAAAAAGGCTGAGAAACCTGACTATCTACCAAATCCTGCCGAGGCACAAGATCGTAGCTGAGGTAACAAGCTAAACGTCGAAGACCACGCGGAACTACTAGCGAGACCGAAGTCTCTCTGCAAAACATAAAATAGGCAAACGTGAGTACAAATGTACCCAGCAAGACTTACATCAGAGCTAACTACATATGCATCATTATCAACAAAGGGATGGTGGGGTTTAACTGCAGCAAGCCAGCTTTGACTCGGTGGCTATCCTGAACTACGACTGCAAGTAACTCTTTTGAGGTGGCGCACACGAGTCCACATATTCACCATATCAATACACCACTATGGATCCGCTCCCGTCTCCCTACGAGAACGCCATCCATAGCACTCACGCTTATCTTGCGTATTTTAGAGTATCCACTTTCACTTGTTTATGAACTGATATAAGCAACCCAGAAGTCCTTCTCCGCGGACACGGCTATTCGAATAGATGATGTTAACCCTGCAGGGGTGTACTTCTTCATACATGTTTCCACCACTTAGCGTCTGCACACGACATGTGCTCGGCAGACTTCAAGCGAAAGCCGACGTGGGTGTAGACCACGACCTACCTAAACACTCAAGTCTCTAGTCCAGGTTTATCGCCTATTCGGGTTCCATCCATGAGGAGATCCGGCCGGAGTTTCGCTCACAGCCCCAAACGATGTGAACAGGGTTCCCGAGATACCAAACGGGCATCCGGTACACCGTGCCACGTACCTACCGCATCACAGCCCACCCCTACGGTCAGCGCTGTCCACGGCCTCCAGTAAGCTACAAACGCCAGAAACTACTTGCAACTCCTGGACAGAGGACTAGGGTGAATAAGAAGTCGAGCGGGGTCATATTTCAGGGCCCAATGTATGGTAGTAGCTGAATCATGGATCACAAACACAGAACTCAGTTCCTAAGGACGGCTTCAATGAGACAACCCACCATGTACTCCTACATGGCCTCTCACCGCTACCTTTACCAAATCGTGTTCACACGCTTAGCTCACACTCAGTAGGACATGTTCACACGCCTCTGATTCATCCCCGATGAATCAGACCTGACTCAACTCTAAGCAGTAGCAGGCATGACAAACAAACATGAATGAGTAGGCACAACAGGGCTCAAACAACTCCTACTCATACTAGTGGGTTTCATCTATTTACTGTGGCAATGACAGGTCATGCAAAGGATAAAGGGGTTCAGCTACCGCAGCAGTAACAAATATGTCGTTGTTGTCCTAATGTAGTAAAAGAGAGCAGGAGCGAGAGAGTAGGATTGTATCGGAATGAACAAGGGGGTTTTGCTTGCCTGGCACTTCTGAAGATAACATTGAGTCTTCATCAGTGTCAACGATCACATCATCGGTATCACGTCTACCGAGAGGGGACAAATACCGGCAACACAGAAGGGAACACAATCAATGCAATGCACAATATGATGCATGATCATGACATGGCAAAATGAATGTGTTTTGAGCTAATGCAACTAAAACCAGATTAAATGAAGTTGGTTTGAATCCAAGATTCAAATTCAAACTCCATATGTGATTATTTAAATGCCCTTTAATTTATTTGTGCTAAACAGCAGCTATAAGTTGTTCTAACATGCATGAAAATGGTACAGATGGATTCTTTGTATTTTTCTGATAATTTTTCATATATAAATTATTTAATTTGGAGTTACGGTTAATTTTCTATGATTTATTGAAGTTTTAGGCATTTTCTGGAATTTCCTGAATATTTAGAATTAGAAATAATTCCAGAAAATGAATTATGGCGTCAGCATGACCTCACGCTAACCTCAGCAGGTCAACGGGCGGTCCAGGTCAAACCTGACGTGTGGGGTCCACACGTCAGTGACTCAGGGCTAATAGGGGTTTATTTAGTTTAATTAAAAGGTTAGGGGGGGTCGGGCCCACTGGTCAGCGTCAGGGGGGGGTTTATTTTAGTTTAATTAAGGATTAAGACACTAGGGCCCACATGTCAGTGTCAGCAGGGGGGGTAATTAAATTAAAATAAACTAACTAATTAACAGGGGGGCTGGCCCCACCTGTCATCGACCCAGGGGGGGTCAAACCCCTGGTCAACAGGGCCTAACACGCCGGCGGTTCGTCGCCGGTGGCAACAGGCGCGGCGGAGGGCTCGGGTTCGCTTCTCCGGCGTCCAAATGGACGGAGGAGAGCGGCTACGGGGAGCTGGAGCTCACCCGCGCCCGTTTCAGCAAGCAGCAGCAGCTAGGGCGGCCGGAGACGACGGCCCCGAGCTTGGCAGCGGCGGCCGGAGCTCGGGCGTGCTCGGGTTCGGCGTTACACGGCACGGCGAGGTCAACTGAGGGTCTCTACGGGTTACTGGGGTCGTCAGGAGCACTCGAAGGCAACGAGCGCAGGTGGAGGACCCCGGGAGCACGAAGCTCACCGGCCATGGCGGACGGCGGCTTCGGGTGCTTGTGGGGCGGCGGCTACAGGGTGCGCGAGAGAGAGAGAGGTGAGGGGAAACGACGGCAAGCTCACAGGGATGCAGCAGGGTGGCTCAGTGGGCTCGGAGACGCGCTGGAGTGGCCGAATTCGACGGAGCAGATCCTCGGCGGCCGGCGAGGGGGAAAACGTCGGGGGCGGCGTTCCGGGGCTCTTCTGGTCGCGTGAGACGACGAGGAGGACGAGGGAGGACTTGCGGAGCTCTGGGACGCGTCGGGGAGGCGAGAGGGGGATGGTGGCCGCGGCGAACGGCGTCGGTGGCGACGGCTGTGTTCTCGGGTGAGAGGGAGAGAGAGCAGGGGGAGAAGAGGAGGGCGAGGGAGAGTGAGAGCGGTGCGGGGCAGCTGCGTGGCTTCGTCCGGGGCATCGAGGGAGTCCGGGGAAGCAGGAGGTGGCCAGCAGGGGGGAGGTGGCGCGCGCGCGTGCCGGCGAGCGTCGGGCACACGCCCTCGTCCTTCTGTCCGAGGGGAAGACGACAGGGAAGGCGCGGGTGGGCTGGGCCGGCCAGGGGGGGGGGGAGCTGGGCCAGGTGGGCTGCGGTAAGTGGGCTTCTCTCTCTCTTTTTGTTTCTATTCTGTTTTATATTTTTCTTCTGTTTTTGCTTTATTTAAATTATTTTGCCACTGTTTTGAATTTTAAAATAATTCAAACAATGCCAAAACTCCACTGAATATTTTATATTGCTAGATGGACTTTTCCAAAAGCTTATAAAATATTTCAGGGATATTTGAAATTATATTCTAATTATATGAATATAATTCAAATTCAAATAGCTAATGATTTAAATTCAAAGTCCCAAAAATAAATCCTTAAAAATGTTCAATATTTTGGTTGGGACCAGAACCCTTACCAAAAATTATCAAACATTTAAGAAGAGCCTTTTGGAGCAATGAATGAGATTTCTAGGGTTTTTGCCCCTCTTTTATTTAGGGTTTTGAGGCTTCCAATATTCCTCAATTCAAGTTTCAAAAATATAGACATGATGCACACATGAAGCTAGGCTAGAGCAATGTCAGAAGCTAGGGATGTGACAACTCACCCCCACTAAACAAGAATCTCGTCTCGAGATTCAAGCGTAGGGTAGGGTGAAGGGGAAACGCAAACTAGTACAATCTTCACGATCCAGGGTGCACTTCAGTTGAATGTTGATTCATTCACCATCATTGTCTTGAAGTCTTGCTCTGAGAACTCCAGCTAATCATGACAACGAGAGGAAAGGAAAAACTCTAGAACAATCGATCTTCGAGAAGACCGAACAACTTAGGATCAACTCATGGGATGAGATATAGCAACATCTCTTGAGCTGAGAGACGAAGCACAGATCCGAAGAAATGGAGTAAGACAAATGACGAGGGTTCGCTAAGTAGACAACAATTCCAGACTTAAGAATGTGGCGATCGGTTGTCAACGTAGCGAGGAGTTGAGTTGCCATGAAACCACAACGAGACACCTTCGGAACCGTGACTCGTAGAGATATTCCCTTAAGTGGCAAAAAGAATTACTTTTGATTCAGAGATCATTGAAACTCTTTATACCAGCTTAAGGCAAATCATAATCGATCATTTAGAGGGGTTCGGTAGAATGGCATACTCGGGCTTGGATGATGTGGATTACCTTGTTGAAGACAACGTAATGGATGAATTTGCTTATCATCGGAAATGGAAGAGACCCATGGTAGAATGGCACATTGGCGGTGCAAGCTGGGAACAAAATGCAAATGCTGGGAATGATTCTGGTAACTGGGGAAGAACCCAACAATAGGGAGTGAACTCACTGTTTGAAGGGGTCATAGCATTGCCGAGGAAACTGAGAGTAATCCCAGTTAGAGCCGATGATAACACGTAACGCTTGTGTGTGCTCTCAAGAACTTGAGCAATTCCATAATCGTCAAGGTTTTACCAACATCCGTGTCAAGGGTCCGGTAACACAACTTACTACCATGATGAATGGTGATGGAGGATGCAGATGCAAAGGAAGATAACACTTCTCAGATTTCATCTTAGCGAGGCCAAGGAAATAAAATCTGGATGATCGACCGAGAGACATTTAGCACTCCGCTTCTAATGTTCTCCTTGATGTGCTAGTGTAACCCATTCATAGAAATGGTCTGGTATCTAGAGCATTAAGTAAAGGTCGGACTTCGGGAACACAATAAGCATAACGCACAACTAGGAAGTAAATCCTACGAAGTCCTTATGGGAAGGTGGCCAACTGCTTCAATCAAGATACCACAATAATAGGTCCTTCGGCTGGGTGGTGCTGGCCACGACATCCACTTTACCGGTTATCAAGGGACCAACATTATAGTTCTTGGGAAATGTTCCAAACCATCATATCTGCCTGAGATTCAGATCTGGTTGGTGTCAGGATAATCCAGACTCATCGAGTCTAGGAAGAAAAATGAAAGTTTGCAACACAAATCGACGAGATGACGTTGCGGGATTCTCGGGAGATGAACTACGATAGCAAGCTCCAAAACATGAGCTGGTTCTGCTACAAACATGTGAACACGTTGTCCCAGACAAGCATGACCACGTGGTAGTCTTATAATAAAACACTACCGAGTTCAGGAGGGGAACCGTCAACGAAGATATCGAAGTTTTGTACAAATCCATCTGGTACCTTCGGGACTAGCACTTAAAACTTATTAATCTTGAACAAATCAATCAGTGGCTTGGTGTGCTAGGGACCCATATAGAATGGAGGTTGCAAGTCTCCGAACCACAGAATACTTCGCACGTATGCATGACTGATTTGGGATGATTCCAAAGGAAACAACATTGACTTTCTCGAATCCACGGCGGCAACTTGCATCAAATGCACATGGACTGGAGGAAGTCACTTCTTACATCCGAACATTTGCTCCATGAACTAGCATGAAGAAATGCCTTCAAAAGTTTCCAACACTAACTTAATGTTCAACAAAATCATGGAGGGAATAAGGATGTTGTCAATGGCTCAACAACAATTCATCCGGGTTTCCTTTTAAAAGGAATTCCATAGTTAAGTGAACAAGTGATAGCATTGGTCAGGCCAAAGATGTAATGGTGTATGCTCGAGGGATCAACCACGAATAAGACAACATTACGAGCATCATTGGTACTGATTTGATTTGACGATAGCCCACACTCAAATCAAAGGATTGATAAGACAATAGTTCCAGCAACTGATCACAGGGACCAATCGATGAAGATATCATCTTTCTTCAACACACACTACACAAGAATATCCCTTTGGAACGAACTAAGTCAGGCAAGCTTTTATCTTCCAATTCTCCAAGTTGTTGTTTAGCTTATCCAACTAGCTCAGGGTATCCAACACGGATTCTTGGAGAAAGGGTGGTTTACAGGAAACCAACTTGATCACGGGCTCAACATAACGGTCAGGTGACGACCTGGTGACACTTCCGAGAAGACATTCAGAAAATCACAAACCACCGGTATGTTACTAAGCTCGAGAACAATCTCGCTTTTGAGGGCAAGACGGTATGATCAAATGAGTGAGGACTTGAAATAATCCTAACTCATCGATCGAGGAGTGAACCAGGAGAATGGACTAGGTAGCACGATCAGTCTTAGAAGGATGATTCGAAAACCAGCATACTAAGAATGAAATTATCATCCTTTAACTACCAAGCAACAAGGTTGCTAGGAGTATTGAATTCACACATCACGATTCACTTGTCGTCATTCCGGTTGCGACAACACGGAACCGAGGGATGAATAATAATGGCGAGAAGTATCACTACATCAAGAATTCACAAGAGCCGGTGCAATTCTCATGAAAATCCTGACATAAGACGGTAATACTTCAGGGTAGAACAGAATCAAAAGCTGGGCTGGCATTTTGATCTGCGGAGCACAACTTCTTTGACCCAATCCTGGATATGGAAGAGGTACTGGAGTTTGTTTCTCCTAGTCATTCCGGAATAGAATGGCTTGACAGACCACAAGAGTCATAGGCATCGATGAACGAATGCATGCATACTCTTGACTATCAATTGATAGACGAGGGTCAGAATGCAACTAAAGAGAACAACTCAAAGGAACATATAATTTTCTGAGTTGTGGATGCATAGATTAGTATGTCGAACCAAGTTCAACATATTTCTTCCGGATAACCCATGCAGAAAGGTAGAACTGGCAGAGTCACGATTTATGAATGGAGAACTCCTCAAGAGTACTCTAATTGTGATCTTTTGATCCAATAAACATCTGCCATAAGCGGTTCATAGTATTTGGAAGAAGGATGTACCACGAACCTCGAGGACTATCGCAAAGGTTACTAATATCCTAAAGGCACTAGCAATTACTGTCAACATGAAGTGGGTAGAGTGAATCTCGGGTTCAGAACCCAGGAGTAGAATACCTACTACTAAGTAGCATCACGGGATGCTTTCGAGAATAAAAGCCAGAATCATCACACTGGGGATCACAAAACATTGCTAGATTACTAGGTGACTCCCTAAACACCTAGGGCCATAATAGTAACTCCAACATAATGTTAAAGCAATAGAATACCTCAACTCAACAATTAGTGTGATTGAGCTGGCATAAAGGAGCATCGAAACCAGAGGAAAAGGATTTTGCAAATGCATCAGACTATTTAGAAACCTGGAATGACTCGGACATCATAACGGCTGTAAATGCTCAGAAAAGACTTGAGACATCCACAAAAATGGTGGCATAGCCACTCAGAAGCACAACATCAAGGTTTCGAGATCAACAATTAACATACGGAAGTAATAGGAGCTGGACTCAAGCTTAGATCGAACAATCTTATAACTCCACTGATTAGTAACACGTGATCCTGATAGAAAGATGAGAAGACCTAGTTCTTAATCCCCGTAGAAAAGATAAGATGACTCAGATCAGAAGGCCACGAGGTATAAGGAGTAAAAAGAGCCTTACGTTCCATCCCACAATCAATTCCCTTATATAACTAAAGAATTTCTAGACTCAACTTCGACCAGTTTGGCTTGGTAATCCTATAGGCAGTCAAGCTCTGATACCAACGCTGTCAGGACCCCGACTCAATGCCACATCGATCTAGCATGTAACACCTCATATCACTTTGCGGCCTCACGCACGGTATTCCCACGGGTGTCTCCTTACCTTTGCCCGGGACCGTTTGCGCCTTTTGGCACACGTATATGACAGTGTCGCTAGCATCCATATGATAAGGAGCCCGGGCTGACATGGCTAGTCGTAAACCCAAAGCGGCACAGACTTACAGGGACAGGCATCCATGACCCAGCATCGAACGTGTCGGTCATCAGCGAGTGAATCCAGGCTGTAGCACTGGGCTAGCAGGACTCCGGTATTCACCGCGTGACATTTCCCCGAAGGGACAGACACAGGAACGAAGAAGGACACATGCCGGCCAGCCTAAGTGTTCCGGAGCAGTAGCAAGCTACCATGGCTCGGTGGAAACACTAGGAGACATTTCCCCGTAAGAGAGGCTACTAAAGATAAACAACTAGATGGTCAGATCCCACACATACCAAGCATTTCAATAACATACACACAATATGCTCGATATGTGCAATACAACATGGCATCACAAAATGACTCTACGACTCAAGTATTCTATTCAATAGGCTCCGAGGAGCGAGATATTACAAACATGGTCTCATGACCCAACATTCAGAGCATACAAATCAAGCACAAGCGGAAGCTATCATGTCTGAGTACAGACATCTATAAATGAAAAAGGCTGAGAAGCCTGACTATCTACCAAATCCTGCCGAGGCACAAGATCGTAGCTGAGGTAACAAGCTAAACGTCGAAGACCACGCGGAACTACTAGCGAGACCGAAGTCTCTCTGCAAAACATAAAATAGGCAAACATGAGTACAAATGTACCCAACAAGACTTACATCAGAGCTAACTGCATATGCATCATTATCAACAAAGGGATGGTGGGGTTTAACTGCAGCAAGCCAGCTTTGACTCGGTGGCTATCCTGAACTACGACTGCAAGTAACTCTTTTGAGGTGGCGCACACGAGTCCACATATTCACCATATCAATACACCACTATGGATCCGCTCCCGTCTCCCTACGAGAACGCCATCCATAGCACTCACGCTTATCTTGCGTATTTTAGAGTATCCACTTTCACTTGTTTATGAACTGATATAAGCAACCCAGAAGTCCTTTTCCGCGGACACGGCTATTCGAATAGATGATGTTAACCCTGCAGGGGTGTACTTCTTCATACATGTTTCCACCACTTAGCGTCTGCACACGACATGTGCTCGGCAGACTTCAAGCGAAAGCCGACGTGGGTGTAGACCACGACCTACCTAAACACTCAAGTCTCTAGTCCAGGTTTATCGCCTATTCGGGTTCCATCCATGAGGAGATCTGGCCGGAGTTTCGCTCACAGCCCCAAACGATGTGAACAGGGTTCCCGAGATACCAAACGGGCATCCGGTACACCGTGCCACGTACCTACCGCATCACAGCCCACCCCTACGGTCAGCGCTGTCCACGGCCTCCAGTAAGCTACAAACGCCAGAAACTACTTGCAACTCCTGGACAGAGGACTAGGGTGAATAAGAAGTCGAGCGGGGTCATATTTCAGGGCCCAATGTATGGTAGTAGCTGAATCATGGATCACAAACACAGAACTCAGTTCCTAAGGACGGCTTCAATGAGACAACCCACCATGTACTCCTGCATGGCCTCTCACCGCTACCTTTACCAAATCGTGTTCACACGCTTAGCTCACACTCAGTAGGACATGTTCACATGCCTCTGATTCATCCCCGATGAATCAGACCTGACTCAACTCTAAGCAGTAGCAGGCATGACAAACAAACATGAATGAGTAGGCACAACAGGGCTCAAACAACTCCTACTCATACTAGTGGGTTTCATCTATTTACTGTGGCAATGACAGGTCATGCAAAGGATAAAGGGGTTCAGCTACCGCAGCAGTAACAAATATGTCGTTGTTGTCCTAATGCAGTAAAAGAGAGCAGGAGCGAGAGAGTAGGATTGTATCGGAATGAACAAGGGGGTTTTGCTTGCCTGGCACTTCTGAAGATAACATTGAGTCTTCATCAGTGTCAACGATCACATCATCGGTATCACGTCTACCGAGAGGGGACAAATACCGGCAACACAGAAGGGAACACAATCAATGCAATGCACAATATGATGCATGATCATGACATGGCAAAATGAATGTGTTTTGAGCTAATGCAACTAAAACCAGATTAAATGAAGTTGGTTTGAATCCAAGATTCAAATTCAAACTCCATATGTGATTATTTAAATGCCCTTTAATTGATTTGTGCTAAACAGCAGCTATAAGTTGTTCTAACATGCATGAAAATGGTACAGATGGATTCTTTGTATTTTTCTGATAATTTTCATATATAAATTATTTAATTTGGAGTTACGGTTAATTTTCTATGATTTATTGAAGTTTTAGGCATTTTCTGGAATTTCCTGAATATTTAGAATTAGAAATAATTCCAGAAAATGAATTATGGCGTCAGCATGACCTCACGCTGACCTCAGCAGGTCAACGGGCGGTCCAGGTCAAACCTGACGTGTGGGGTCCACATGTCAGTGACTCAGGGCTAATAGGGGTTTATTTAGTTTAATTA